>NW_009929720.1:0-39825 GCF_000696875.1 Nestor notabilis | reverse complement strand
TTTTTTTTTTTTTTTTTTTTTTTTTTTTTTTTTTATAGCTAACTAGTCATGTTTGCTAAGGTCTGTCTTAGCCCTGATGTTCTAGGAATAACTGAAATACCTCTTTTTGCAGCAGACACGCCACTGGGCTTGTGTTGCCTTTTCTCCTATCCCCCTCCACAGGCTGAGGAAGCCCACAGCTTGAACTTGGTTTGCAGCTGCTTGCCAGGAAATGCTTAAAGCTGCAGAATTATTGGTGATCGTCCTGTCCACTCAGGCACTGTAGTAAGATAGATCATAAAGTCACAGAATGGTTTGGGTTGGAAGGGACCCTAAAGCTCATCCAAGTTCCAACCCCCTGCCATGGGCAGGGGCACCTTCCACTAGAGCAGGTTGCTTCAAGCCCCTGTGTCCAACCTGGCCTTGAACACTGCCAGGGATGGGGCAGCCACAGCTTCTCTGGGCACCCAGGGCCAGCGCCTCAGCACCCTCACAGGGGAGAACTGCTTCCTAATATCTAAATCTCCCCTCTGTCAGTTCACAGCCAAAACCAACTTTGTAAGTAGATGAGCCATTTTATCTGGAATTTGAGAGGAGTACTCTGCCTGAGGCAGTTATCTGCCTCTGCCAAACTTGAGTGGCTCAGGGTAAGGTTGCCCAAGTTGTAACTAGTGACCACTTTATAATGGAAAGTGCTTGCAGCTTTAACTGATCATTTTGTGTTTAGCTCCCTTAGAGTTCTCCTTGTGCCTAATTATAAGGAGGGACCAGACTGTAGCTCAGTTAACAGACTGTAGATCAGTTACAGTATAGCTGAAACCCAGATGCTATCTGAAAATCCGTGGGAGTTGAGTGTACGTTTTTCCACTCTTAAACTGCCATACAGTAGTTTCATGTCTCTTCCATGATATACAGAGAAAAGTATTTTCAGTGCCAGTACATTATGTAGTAAGATACTAAAGTGCTACAGACCAAGTGCGAGAAGCTTGCACTGAGTGAATAATGTGCTAGGTATAATTCTGCATTTAAGAAAACAAGAGGGTACTGATTGTGTAAGGATGGCTTGCTCAAAGTTCTGCTGCTGTTCTCACGCTTTCCTAGGATGCAATTTTAGCTTCGCCAGCTAAAATTGCATGAGAAAAGTCGTGCAACTCATTGATTCCTAAGGGAAGCTGGATGAGGGGGAAAGACACGGAACAGATGAGTTAATTAAGCACTTGTAAGCCTGTTAACCTCAATTATTCTGAACAAAATAATTCTAAAATTATTCCAGAAGGTACCTATTAGGGTTTTTCCTGCCCTTGTGTCTAGGATTAGAGCTGAGGAAGCAAGCAGTCGAGGGTCTAGAGATCATCTTTTCTCTGTGGCATACCTGGTGATAGCTTTTCCAATGCCTACAGGCATTGGAACAGGTTGGCTTGTCTGTTTCCAGTTACTTCTTTGCCCAATGTTTTGCTAAATGTTTTGCATCAGCCCTATCTCTGATCATTCAAAAATTTTTCCATGCAAGCTGAAATGACCACAAATGATGCATTTCACAGTGACTTTTTAATTATAACATGGATATTTATGTCTTCTTGGTGTATGTCTTTCCTATAACTTTCCCTGGAAAGTTGAGGATTGCCTTACACAAGGGTTCCAGTTACACTGTCTGGGTGTCTCACTGAGGTATGTAAGTCAATAATCCTTATACAGGTGAGTCTTAAGACTCACATGAATGTACTACAAAAGCATCCATATCCTGTGATGCAGTAGAATCTGCTGTCAAGAAGCTGTTACTTTATGTCTCTTGGCTTGTTTTAGATTTGACAGTGCAAGTTAGCTTCTCTGTCAAAGTGGGAGTAATGTAATCTTAACTTCTCCTGTCAAGTTTAGTGCAACCATATCATGCATTGTTAGACTCCAACAATTGGAAGGTATTACAAGGGTAACTATGTAATTGGAAATGCATATTCACGGAAAATAATCTTTCTGAGTAACTTCTGAATTAAGTGTCTTGTTAGTTAAGCATGCCATTGGCTGCTTGCTCGAGACCTGAAACTGCTTTTTCCTTTTAAACAAGGGAAATCAAACTGCCCTCTAGGTATTCCCAAATACCATGTTTTAACAGGTACCATGTATGACACACTAACCATTCTCCACGTGTATTTTAGAGAATCTCCTTGGGATAGCTGAAGTACATATGGCAATGTATGATGAAGATATCTTGAAAAATCCATTTTATTTGGCCATTCAGAAGCAACGTCCTGATCTATGCAGCAAAGTTGCAGAATTTCATGGTATTGTAAGTATAAATCAGTAGATTTAAAAGCTGATATTAAATAGCAGCCATATGAATTTAAATCATATGCCTGCTCTGACACATGTAAAGATCAGTGAAAGCCTAAAAAACTTCAAAGTGAGGTAAAGCAACTTTTAAGTTGCTTGTTATTTACTAATGCAGATGTCTTGATATATTGTATGGTAATAAAAGGTCAAAGTTGGTGTTGTTTCTGAACTACAGAAAGCTTATTTTCTTTGCTGTGAACTAAAGTTACATATCTTTCATTTGTAACTTAAAATAGGATTGACCTTTTGAAATGCCTGGTGGACAGGCAATCACTCATTTCTGACAGCGTTTTACATAGCAAAATAAAGCCATTAAACTGACCTGGAATAAAAACTCTGACCTTACGACTTCTAATCCGGGTACTCTGCAATTAGTCTTCATCCAGAATTAAGCTTTTGGAGACTCCATTTAACTTGGAGGTCATTGTAACCTGATTATAAAATTAAGCCTTAAATTACATGGGGTTCTTTCACTTGTATATTACTTAACATGGTGATGTGATCAGATGAAATGCTACAGTCTGTTGACCAATTCTGTCTGTGTTCTAACACCATTTCTGAAAGCTGCTGAGTACTGAAAGAACTACTTGATTCGTGCTTCTTTCTTGACAATGAAATGTATTTCTCTTCATCATTTGTACAGTGTTTGTGTAGTCATAATGTGTTGCTTTCTGATTAAGAATTTTTCTCAAACTGCCAATCTGTTGATGTGCAATAAAGCCAAGATGCTTCTTACGTTATTTTTTTTTTTTTTCCCTTCATTATGATGGATTTTCATTTTAGCTTGAAAGTATACTTCACTTTAACTACCTTATTTTAAGTCATCCAGGTGACTGGTGCTGTGACTTAAGATTTCATCTTCTCTTACTATTGCTTGGTTCAGTTACATCTGTCATCCTTTTTCAGATACGTAACTAAATGAAATTTATAGATTAATCACCAGACTGTGTTCTATCAATGACCTTTTCTTTTTATTACTTAAACAGAAGTGCTTTTATTTGCTATACTTTTACTAGTAAATGTTTATAGGCCAGATTGAATTGCTTGCCTCCAAAAGGCAAAAGCTGTTGGTGTTTAGCTGGTGATATGTGGTATTTCTTTGTAAAGCATGATCTAAAATTTTCCTTTCTTTCTTTCTTTTTTTTTTTTTTTTTTTTTTTTTTTTTTTTGGGTTTTTTTTGAAGCCTTTCAAGCAGCAGTCTCTCCACCTGCCAGTTTGAATCTTATGTTCTGAAGCCATTACAAGGACGTTTTCAAACCTTAAATGGAAAGGTATTTCTGTTTTGATGTCTGAGTGTAGCCTGGGGACACTCAAATAAATGATTCACTGCAGCTGATGACTGATAGTGTGAGCAGAGGTAGCTAAGAGTTAGAACTAGCTGGTGAAAGCAGCATGTTGCCTGTCTTAAGCCTAAGTTCTCAGGCTTTTTTTAGCAAAAGCCGTATTTTGGCATGTACACAAGAATAGCTGTCTGTTCAAATGTTAACACTGCCTCTTGTTTCTGCTTACTATTCAAGTTTGTCAATTTGTGTTCTGTGGCCATTAGGAATTCAGTTGTGTGGCACAAGGGCCTTTATCACTTAAATCACTTTATCACTTAGTATCACTGTCTCTAGCTTTCAGGTAAATAGCCTGCCAATTGTTTGCAGATGAAAGTTCACCAAGGTTTAAGACAAAACAATGATGGTATTGAGTTGTGTCTGAGGTCTGATGTATTCAGTTCAATTAGCAGAGACTAATGTAGCAGCAAGCCATGATAACCAATGGTAGCACTGCATGGGATCACTTTTTTCAGTGCAGTCTGAGATCTTGCACCCATTTGCAGGCTATCTAGATCTTCCTGCTGCAGGTGTCCTTACTAGAGTTGCTTGAGAAGTTAAAGCTGAGCTTGAGAGATGTAGACAAGGTGGGTGATATTTTTCTGAAGCTGGACTTAGGCCCCAATTCTAAGTTGTTTTTCAAGTTCCCTTCCCTTCTACTAAAGGTGCTCTAAAAATCTGCAAACTCTGAAACCTCCTCCTCTAGTAGCAGACTTATGAAGAAAGTAGATATGAGTAAGGTTTAGCCGTTGTAGACCGGAGGAATCTTTGTTTCAGTGTCTGCATAGCATGAGAATATGAGATCTCTTGCATCTGGTGCTTTCTTGACTTGCAAGATTCTCTTTTTCATTATGCTTCCACACACACACACACCCCCACACACCCCCCCAAAATGTAGCTGCAATGCAGAAGCCAAATGATAACTTTCTTCTGGTGGAATTTTATGCTTGGATCTGGTTTCTGTTTTGTTTCAGGAGATCGTCATACAAGGAAACCTCATCATTTTAGGAACTGGTTTTAGTTACACTCTCTCAGTACCTGTTCTTTTCGAGGAAACATTTTACAATGAAAAAGAAGAAAGCTTTAGTATATTGTGCATAGCTCATCCATTGGAAAAAACAGAAAGTTCAAGTATGTACTGAAATGTTAACTTAGTGGTCTTGTTTGCACAGTGAACAAATTAGTATGTTTGATACACTTAATTTCCTTCATTCTGAAAAACTTTGGCTTGGTTGAAAGCCGTTGGCATTTATTAGCTTTCTGGAGAGAAATACTACGTTGCTGCCAGGCAAACTTAATTCTGTAGGATTTATGCCCTAGTCTCAGCACTAAACATTATCTGTGGAATATGTGATCCAGTAATTTCTTAGCAATGCTCTGTTTAGTTTTGATTGCTTAATGGGCTTTAGTCTTCAGTGTGACATGTGTCTTGAGATGCTGCATCTTGAAATGCAAGGTGAGTGCACAAAAAACTGGAGAGGTAAATTCTTTCATGATTGCTTCATCAGTGGTTAGAGGTGCTGGTCTGCATACATATAGGCTTAAATTCTACAAATATTAATCTACATCTAAAGAAATATTCTTCTAGCATTCCATTTTTGGCCATAACTTAATGTAGTTGTCTAGCAGTCCTTCAGAAGTGACATAATTTGTAATTCCAGAAGTAATTTGAAATGAATGAGATCTAAACCTGTTATTTTTTGCCTGCCTTTGATTGCAAATGAAAGACTTGCCTAGAAAAATGATTTTGGAAAAGCAGTATGAATTTTAAGTGAGGGATCCAATTGTCTTATTTAGAAGGAAAACGGACTTGGTTTTAATGTTTACATGAAGCAACTCTGCTTTCCCATTCAGAGAAAGCATTTCTAAGTAAAGAATATGTTATGTGAAAACTGAAGATAGGATTTTTTTTTTTTACAGCTCACTTAGAGCAGACTAACTTCCTACATGGGCATTCAGTCAATTCCATAATGTGTTTTTCTTTTGTGTTTAGGCTTGACTCACACTCGGATTGAGTTGTGTATGTGGCAATAAGTAACCCCATGATAAAAAAGCATGTGGAATCAGTTTTAGGTGTTCCGAATAAATACTTGACATAAAAGGCAAGAGAGTCTACTCTAAATGTGATGCATTAAATTCTTTTAATTAAAGCAATGCATTCAGTTAAAGATGGAGTAAGGTGAATGAATGTTTCATTGTGCACAAGTTGGCTGTGTATGTTAGGACAGAAAGTACTTTACCATTCATTTATATTAAGCCTATGTGTTAATTCTTGACTTTCATTCTAGGTGAATCTACAGCTTTGTCAAACTCCTCTTCTCTTAAAAATATTGAAGATGTTAGAGAATTCTTGGGAAGGCACTGTGAGAGATTTGATAAATACATAGGATCTTTCTATAGAACGTTTAAAGAACATGAAAGGAAAAGCCTCCGCCACTACATAGTCAGTATCTTGCTTCTTGATGTTTAATTTGCTAAACATAAGTCACTGCTTTGGGTGTCTTTGTCGCCTTACCTGTGTCAGAGCGGGCTAGAGTTGAGGAAGGTGGGAAGGGAGATATTCACAATTTCTTGTGAATTGCCACATCTTAACTACTAGGTAAAGGCAATTTTTTTAGCTAAAAATCTTACTATAGTGCACAATTCTAAGGTGGGGAAAGACTGCTGCTTTTGCTTATTTATCTGCTTTGTTGCTTCAAGTCAGATTAACCTGAATCTGGCTGCTTTCTTTTTTCCTCTCTCCCCAGGATTCTGTCAATGCACTTTATACCAAATGTCTCCAGCATCTTTTGAGAGATTCGCACTTGGTAAACACATACTTCACTAAATACATAGTACGTAGTCTTAGTTAAGCAATAAATTATCTAACTTTGTGTTTGTATGGCTTTCTTTTTCTAGAAGATGCTTGCAAAGCAAGAAGAGCAGATGAATCTGATTAAACAAGCTGTTGAAGTAAGCATCTGAAATGAAAGAAAACAATTAGGAAGCTATTTTTAACTCTCCCTTTCATGCCTAAAGTACTGTTTTTTCTACAGATGTATATCCACCATGCAATTTATGATCTAGTCTTTAAATATGTGGGGACTATAGAGGCAAGTGAGGTAAGTTTGCTTGATTGCTGAAGATTAATGTAACTAATCTAGTGCATTTATAAAACTGTTGCCTTTCTATTGCTTAGGATGCTGCGTTTAACAAAATCACAAGGAGCCTTCAAGACCTGCAGCAAAAAGACATTGGAGTGAAGCCTGAGTTCAGGTGAGAGAGACGATTGTGGACTCCTTGAGGAGTCACTGGGATTCTGTCAGGCCAGCCAGAAAGCATCCTCCTTCAGACAATAGCAAGTTTTACTTACACTTCATTTCAGATGGAAAAGTAAAAAAAGTGTCATTTTAGGGCAGTCCTTGTATTCATGGTTATTTCCTTTGCTTTTATATTCTTCTGCTTCCCTCTGCATCTGCAGGGTCTAGAAGTGCAAGTGTACTTCGAGTGTAGGTGGAAATATAATACAGTTCTTTATTTCAGCTCTGAATAAGTTAAAACTTGGGTTTTGGAAACCCTGCACATGAGCTCTGTATGCTAACCATTTATTTAAAATTATTTCATAGCTTTAATATACCACGTGCAAAGCGAGAACTGAGTCAATTGAACAAATGTACTTCCCCTCAGCAGAAACTACTTTGTCTACAAAAGGTGGTACAAATTATTATGCAGTCTTCTAGCCAAAGAGGTTAGTAATTGTTGAATTAGTAATTTAAATTAAAACTTTTTTCTTAACCAGTACACATAAAGCACTTCGATATATAAGCAGCTGTTTGAATAGCACTTGTGGACTAAACACAATTAGGCTGGGGTGTGCCTTGCAGGTCTCTAAACAAAGCAAAATGGAGACAAAATAAATACTTCTGTGTTGTTCCTCATGGGGTGGGGTGAGATGAGGTACTTGGTTAGCTTATACATGGGGTTGTTTTTGTTTTTTTGTTTTGTTTTTTCTTAGCTAGGACATGCAAGCTTTTTGCATGTGCTAGGATGTTTTATCATGCATAAGAATTGAGAGTGATCTATTTTAAACAGTGAGGATTGCTGCTGCATCGTTCTTGCCTATTTGTCCGTGTTCCTCAGTGATCTTGAAACTGATGCTCTTGGAATGCATCCATTGCAAAGTGTAGTGCTGGTGAGGGACAACTATATGCTACATTCAGAGTGCTACTGTAGATTACAGAAATTATTCTGTGACAGGAAAGCATGGACCTCTTAATCTGGTATTTTACCTAGTCTGGAGAGAGAAGATACTTCCATTAAGCAAATGGAGTAGTACAACAAACTTATGCTTTCCCTACATCATCTTTTCATTTTTCCATAATCCAGGAGTCTTCCTAGAGAAGTCTATAAACTTTGAGGGTAGGTTTGTTTTGGTTTTTTCCACACACACACTTCTCCCCCACCCCCCAAGAATTTCAGAAATCTTGAACTAGTGATCTGGCTGTTCCTGTATAGGAAGGAGGGATGCTAGTCAAATATTACAGTTTGTACAGTACATACTACATTTATTTTTTGGCTTCTGGCAGCCTATTTTAGAGGGAGATGGAGAACATTTGAAGGTATGCCTTGGTTACTCAATGCATTCTACTAATAGAGCTGGCCCTTATTCTTAGGAGGCAGAACTCCATTTGTAGGTATTGCTTTTGATTTGAACTATGACATGACTAACATCAGATATGAATTTTTTTTTTTTTTTTTTTTTTTTTTTAGTTAATGTGGAAACCATGTGTGCAGATGATCTACTCTCTGTTTTGCTATATTTGCTTGTAAAAACAGAAATCCCAAACTGGTATGTAACTATTCTGGCTATACAGAACTTGATCGTGTCATTTTATGTGTAATGCTGCAGGAAGGGCAAATGTTACTGAACATGTAGTGATGTAACTTACTGGAAGCATAAGAGGGGCTGATGTAATGCAGAAAACTGTATTTTTAGTAGGACAAACAGTGAGGATCTATTACAGGTGTGACCAAATTAAGGACCTACCAGGAATTAATGTGCTGCGTCTTGCTGTTTTGATTGCCGCCTAAAAAAATACTGTAAAGGAAGGCCATCTTTAAAAGATCTGCATGTGAATATAGACTTCCTCTATAGACTGGTCCTTCCTTATCTATATTTGGAACTGTGAAACCTTTTATGAAGCTTCTAGGTGTTCAATACATTTCATATAGAGAAACTTGAATTGAATGCTTAATGGCTTCTGCTAGCCTGTGCCATTATGTATCCTTGCTATCCATAAAAGTATATCTATACATTTCACCTGTACCTGAATTGAATTTAATGTTGGTATCTCCCGTATCTCAAATAAGCATTTTCCGTTAATTTTTAGCTATCACTTTACACTGGGACTTATAGTACTTGAAATATGCACGTGTTTGAAATGTGTGAAATAATCTCCCACTACTGTTCTTATGCTGTCCTTCATATTCCTTATATCTAATTAATAACTATTCAATGAAAAGTTACAAGATGAGTAGCGTTCTGATCCATCTACAAGGCTCGGAACAGCCATTGTATTGCTAGCCTAACAATCTTTCTAGAAGCTTTTTCTTAACCCACACCTATTGTCTGTCTGCATTGCTGAAGATGGGTTGCAGTATGTCATGCTAGTATCTTATTTTCAGTGGTTCATGGCTTTAACTTTTATTTCAGGATGGCCAACTTGAGTTACATAAAGAACTTCAGGCTTTGCAGTTCAGTGAAGGATGAATTGGGATACTGTCTAACCTCAATTGAGGCTGCAATAGAATACATACGACAAGGCAACCTCTCTGACAGATCAACAGTAAGCTACTCTTAAAGTCTGTCAAATGTGTATTTGATAAGCTTGTAGGCATAAATCCAGTCAGGGGGTACAAACAGCTGACATGAGTTCCTTTTTTGTGATTGAGGAACTAAGTTGAGGTGACTGTACCTGAAGCAAACACTAAAATGATCTAAATGATTACAGTGAAGTCCTAATCCTGTAGCAATAATTATTATTCATGGTATACTCCTTGAGGAAGTACTTAAATGTTGTCTGCCTCTTCACATGATTAGAGGAAAAATGACAGTGCTATTTTCAACAACTGAGTTTTTAGTAAGCGTATTATCTCACTTTTTTACTCTATCATGCGTAAAAGCAATGGAATACTTGAGACCAGACATAGCTTAAACAGATTTTTCTTTAATAATTTTGAAAAGCATAGCTATGCTAGCAGAATGGAGATTGCAGTGTAATTTAGAATTACTCAGTAAATCTTCCTTCTCTAAAATCTCAATGTGTTTGCAGCACACTTACTATGTTGCACTAAGTTGATAATTTGATGGGAGTGCGGGACCATAAGGTGGTGTTTGTAGGTCAAATATGGCTCTTGGGATCTCTAACCAAGCAGGAGCATGGAGTTTGTGGATGCATGAGTTATTTCCTACTGGGCAACTAGACCTTCTGTCAATCAGGTCAAATCCCTGCAGGCCAATCAAGGATGATATTCATAGGACTTTAGAAACTTCTGTGATTTAAGAACTTTGTAGCTTATTAAAGGAATCAGTCTTACATCTCCTGTAAAACTTTCAACTGCTGCAAAATTAGGTTTTCCTGATCTGATGTGGAAATCAAAAGGAGTGAACTTGGAACCAGAATGAATTTGATGTGTCTCAGTCTGCCCAACTGCAGAGCACTGGAATCTAATTGTAGGGGCCAGAATAGTGGCTCAGTATGCAGGGCTTGGAATGGGACAGCCTGGGGCACAATTTTAAAAGAAGCAGCACTTAAAGTAGCTTGGTAAAGCACTTCGCCTTTCTTAATTCTGGGGTTTGTTCTTTCCTGGGCTCTTTCCATGAACCTGTCATGCATGGGGTTTTGTACATTTAAAAAAAAAAAAAGGCACTTCTGTGTAAAGAGACTGTTGTATATCATGTCTGTAATGCTGTATTGAATGATATTTTAAAATTAATAAATGTCAGCTTAAAAAAAACAAACCTGCCAGTCAATTTTGCTTCCTGCAATCTCATGGCTGTCATGAACAATCAATACAAATAGCAATGCTGGTGGTCTGGATGGAGAACTGAAACCAAAGTAGAACTGGCTTCAACAATGCCAGAAAGTTGAAAAAGGAATATATTGCTCTTAAGTTTCTGGAATAAAGACTGCCTTCTATAAATGCATGGTCCTATCTCTCCTTATATAGCTAAGGATAAGTGTTTTATACTAGGATTGCCCTCAAGTGATTATAACAAGTGCTACTTTAATTAAGATACTGATGAACTACGTATTTCAGAAGTCTAGATGAAGGCAGTGTCATACATATCAGCTGGATCGGCTCCAGACCTAGAGTGCTAGCTTCTGACTTCCTCACTTCAATGTATGTACAGTGAGCATGCAACAGGAGCTCCTTACTTCTACACTACCATTCTTAAGAGTCAGCATGACTTCGAGGCAGCACCCTGGCATGAGGTAGAAAACAGCAGAGCCTTGAAGACAAGGAATTGGGTGACCCCCCTGCCCATTAGCACAGCTGAAAAGGAAAGAGCTAGACGACCCTCTTCTCAAGTGTAGGGTAAGGGATGAGAAGGTGGCATACAATAAAGAGGAAGAAATAGCCCCTTGACAGAATTGAAAAAGGGTGTTGAGAAGGTGGAGGAGCATGATAGGAACTTCCAATAGCGTTGTTCTCCTTTTATGAACTTATCAGTTGTGATATTTCCTTTATTCTCTGGTAGAGGAGCTCAACTTCCTGTTTAAAGCAGCAGGAGCTGTTGTGTTGATGCCCCATGGTTTCCTTTTCCAGATTGTGCTGGAAATGGTTGTGGGATTTAAGTGAGCAGGAACATTGCTGTTCCCTGGGGCTTCATTACAGCCCCTCATGCGGCTACACTTAATTTTATAGCTGGCTTCAGATGGAGCTTCTGGCAGCTGAGTAATGCTGTTGTCCAATCCCTAATGAAGCTAAATACATAAAGAAAACTCAGCAGGGAACTAATGTACCATGTGGGATAATGGGCATATTATCACCCGCGTGTCAGTAAGAAAATTGCATGTAGGAGATGCCTGCCAAATTCCCTTCACCCAAGGTCATGTAAGTCTTGAGGAGATACTTTGTTTGTGGGGAGGAGAGGAGCAGGTAACTGATAGCAGAAAAGTTTTTATTTTCTGGGAGTTGTCAACCTTATTAGAATTCCAGTTAATAAGTATTGGGCCTTAGTTATGTTGCTATGCACAGCTAGTGTGCAGTAAAACTCTCTAGTTCAGAAGGCTGAAGATAGGTATAAAGTAGGGAGCTATATTAGCTGCTAGGGAATAGGTAGCATTTTGGCTCTTGTATGGAAAGAGCTGTAGGTGGCAATGAAGTTGGTATGGAGGAACTAGGAAGCTGGGAGAAGCTGGATAAGGAAGACTTGAGCTCAAACTGAGGCTAATAAAGTGTTTGCCTGGGAGGGGTGTGGAGATAATTTCTCCAAGTCATCAGTTGTAGTTTGTGAAAGTCACCTCGGACAGGCCATTATACAGGTACACTTTCATAGGTATAAATATTTTACTTCTCTAGTATGGAGAGTAGTGTCAGATAAAAAGACCATTAATGTTTGGATCTGCATTTCTAGACAATATGTATTTAAAATACCTGAATGTCCTACTCAAAGCATGGTAATTTTTAATTCTGGAAACTGTAGCTCAAGCAAGTTTTATTGTTGAAGGCCCAAACTTGCTTAATGCTTCAACCAATACCTGATTCTTATGCCATTCTCATTTAATTTCAAAGATACAGAGTTTCACCTGGGATGGCCTCTTTTTTTCTGATTTTTAGAATAGATAATATCTCTACATAAGGATTGCTGTCTTGAGTGACTCTGAAATAATTATTCCACTTGTGAAAGATACAGTGGGAAGAACAGCACAAAAGCTACAGTAGGTCTTGCTAATGATTACTTAGATTCTCCATAGTGCAACTATAAAGCTGTCTGTAAGCATTCATGTGAGAAATTCTAATTAGACTTCAGAAACTTGTATCAGCAGTAAAGCTTTAATTTTTTTTTTTCTAGTTACCATTTCTGATTAGATATTTCTTAAAGAAGTTACTTCTGATCACACTGAAGAATTGATCCAAGGAGACTAGTGTTATGTGCCTTGTAATTCTGAAAAGATATGCTTGGGTGTTTTTAGCTAAAGTACCTGGGTTTGAAAAGATTGTTATCTTTGGGTATCTAAATACAAACAACTGACTCCAGTGTATACCGATGCAAACTTTTATCTCTAGACTTCATAAACATGTTTTTAATGACATCATTTTCTACATGATGAAGGGGTTTTCAGTCAGCTTTATGAGAGGCATTTATGTTGATTTTGAAGCTTGGAGTGATCTAATTCCTAGAAAATCTCAACTCTTTATTTTTGGTGTTCAAGTGATCACGTTTATTTGCGGTTCATTAGTTTCTTAAGCTTCATGCTGACTTACTAAAATTTAGAGCAGAGTTGGACTTTTTTTACTCATTTCCATCTGGTCTGTACAGCAGAAGTTATAGCCTGGATCTACACATGGTCTTCAGTTTGATGCATGCTTTCCATTTCTAGGGAGATAGTTGTCCAAAACCAACATCCATAGAAACTATATTCACTGCCAGCCATAAGGACTGCTTGATCAGAATCAACAACCTGCAGGTGTTCCCGTCTAGTTTCTTAAAAGTATTTTCTTTAGATTATTATTTTACTTCACCTGAAGATCAATGTTGCTATTTCAAAGTCTGACTCATACTTAAGAATTTTCACCCGGTTTTGAAAGTGTTTATATGCTTTGGTTTCTGAAGGGTATCTTCAGATTTCTTAGGAAGTGGGAAGTACTGATGTGAAAGTTGAGTTACATGTCTTCTTAGTTCAATCTCTGATTGTGAAGAAGTGACCAGTGAGAAGCACTCTGTGAATGAGTCCACTACAGAGTAATGCTTTACCTGGTACAGTCTTCTATTTTCTAGCAGGTATAGAGTTCAGTGGTGTCTTTGACTCAGTTTTATCTGGGTTGTCTTCTTTCATAGCCAGTGCTAGACGTGTCTTACGTGAATTTGTCTAGTGCCTTTTTGAGTCCATTTATACTTTCGATTTTTGCAGCATCCAGTAGACATGAGTTCCACAATAAGAGAATATTTTTCTCTTCTCCTTACTCCCTCCCCAGACCTAAAGTGTGATGCTTTTGGTGGGCACCCTAGTTCTTATCTCTTGAGGAATAGCAGATATTCATTCTTTGCGTGTTTTCTTTGGACCTTCTGTGATTTTTCTAGACTGCTGTAGCACAGCTGAATCTTTTCCAGAGTTAAGAATCCTAATTTCTCCTTACAAGAAAGCTGCATTGCACCTCTTTTAGTTCTTGTTGTCTTTTTTATGTCTGTCCTGGTTTTACCATGTTCTTTCTTAGATGGTGCAGTCATAATTTTATTGATGCTCAAGTAAGAAATATCCTGATGGACATCTACTTATTTCTTTGAACAGCAGGTGTGCAGTTTTTTAAGTCTCAGAATCCTAAATGTGAAACTGATTTAGGTTTGGCATGCATCTCATAATTCATAAGTGGTAAATACAGCATTAAATATTTTTAGAAGTTAATTCAACTGTTAGGATACTCTACTTTTGCCTGTAAATGAGTATATAGATAATCAGCCTGAATGTTTTATTTTCAGGAATCTGAGAGACTATGTGACAAGCTGCTTTTAAGACAAAGGATGAACTTGTTGTCCCAGATGTCTGCTACTCCAATAGACTGCTTATTTAAGGTTAATAACTTTTATGGCAGAATATATATGTATTTATATCCCTTCCTTTATGCGATTTTCTGAAATACAATGCAGCATTAATTACATTGGTACTGTGAAGTGCGTTTTAGTAGATGCTAAAAGCATGTTTTGAATCTAGTGCATTTCTGTGCCAAAATGTTACCAAGTTAATATTACAGATTTCAGCATGTTACACAAAATATGGAAGCAAACGAGGATGGAATGTTACTTGCTGTTGGTATTGTTTGGCCCATTTAATGCACAGATGTGATGTTACTATCAGGTTCTCTCTCACAGCTTTTAGTACTTGAAATTAAGAGTTTTCTGAAATAATTTAAATGTAGTCACTTGAAGCTACTTCATATTATATGTTAATCTCATATTATCATTCTGAAAGAATTTTGCCTCTACAAGGACACAAAGCAGAGCTTCTAATTATATGTGTTCACAGATTATGTCTAGAGACTTGGTAATTTTACAGAAATGGTTTTGCACAGAGGGAACTCAATTTCGTGACTGAGTCTGAAGAGAACAATAGAAATTGTTTTAATTTTTTATAGAAAGTGTAGTAAGCCAAGAACAGATTCTTTTTAATACTGAATGCCCATTAGGGGGGTTTGTGCTGTGACATTGTTCATTTGTGCTTTCTAATGCTTGAATACATGTCTTTTATAATCAGTTCCTTTCATTTTGTGCTTCAGTAAATTACTCAGGTTTTTCTGTGTGTTGTTTTTTTTTTTTTTTTTTTTTTTGGGAGGGGGGTGTATTTTTCCTTTAAATGAGTTTTTTTGTATTGGTTCCTCATTCTGTTTCTCCTTTTGGCTTTTTGCAGCATATTGCTTCAGGTAATCAGGAGGAAGTGGAGCGATTACTAAGTCAAGGTGACAGTGATAAGGACACTGTACAGAAAATGTGTCATCCACTCTGTTACTGTGACAAATGTGAGAAGCTAGTGTCTGGGTAAGCACTTTTCATATTCACAAATACACAAAAAGCTACGTAAAAGCCTTCATCTAAGATTTACTTTAAAAAGGATGCTGGTTTTGGTTATAGAGGAAGTTGGTAGCACTTCAGGGTGGAGCAGAGGGTGTATGTTTGTGTGCTTTGAAAAAGCAGAAGAAATATTACGAGGATACTGAATGGCTAGCAACCATCAATTTTGTGATGGAGGCTGTATGTCCTTTGGTAAATGTGGTGTGAAATGTTTCTTCTCTTGAACTTAACTCACACATCTTGGACAAAACCACATCTCATAACAAAATGTGAAACTCTATAAAATAATTTGCCTGTGTGAAAGGGGTAAAAGGATAAAATTTCCGAATTCCAAAGGATAAAAGGGATAAGGATAAAATTTCCGAAACAAGGTTTTTTTGGCAATTTTTCTCTCTCCTCTTTACCATTGCTGCATAGGTAACTGAGCTGCTTTTAAACCATTGTGTTTTAAAGGAAACTGAATGATTCTTCCATTATCACTCCATTTTCTCGAGATGACCGGGGATATACACCACTTCATATAGCTGCTGTTTGTGGTGAGTATTGTTGGTCTTCTACACTAGTGTTTTCTGCTCCTTATTGTTCCTTATCTTTATGATAGTATGTTTTCTAACTTTGCATTAAATAGTGAATTTGCATTAAATTGTTTTCTGCTTATTTGCTATCAAGACTAGTATCTTGGCACAGAATGAAGTTATTGTATATTCTTTCAGACTAAGTTTCTTATGGTTAAGTTACTGTTTGTTTGTTTGCTGGCTGCTTACTTTTGCCTTAGCAGTTACCACAGTTGCTCTTTATTCAGCTGTGAAAAAAATGTGTCATCAGAAACCAAATTTGTTTCAAAGAACTGGGAGATTGATGAATGGATCTTTTTTTCTCTTGGCTGTCTATGGTAGATCTGTACCGCTTCCTGTCTTGTAATGTTCATTATGCCATTGATCTTACATTTATTAGAAGACACATTTATTTTTGTAGTGTTTTTTTTTTTTTAATACGATTTTCTTCTTATTATCTTGAATCCCAAGATTCAAGTGCTTTGTGTGATATAGCTTTATTTTCTCTTCTTTTCCAACTGGTAAGATAGAAGCATAGCTTGTTTTTAGCTGGAGGTTCTTTATAGAGCTTTGACCTTGAGTAATCTGCAACATAATACCCAAATACCAGGAAGTGAATTTATGGTATGTAGAAACATACTATGCAGAAATGCAAGATATCTTGGTTTATAGTTCACATTTGAATTTGAAAAGTAGTAATGTTCTTGTTTACTTTTCTGTTTTAATGTTTGCATATTTTTCAAGGGCAAACATCATTAGTGGATTTATTGGTAGCCAAAGGAGCCATTGTCAATGCTACAGATTACCACGGTTCAACACCGCTTCACCTTGCCTGTCAGAAGGGATATCAAAATGTTACAGTAAGCACCACAAGGCTTAATTAGAAATAAGAAGAATGCTTAACCTAAATAATAAATATACAACTCTTACTAAGCTCTTCTACTGTTACCGTCATCTAGATCTTCTGGGAAACTTTTACCAGAACCACGCGTGCTGTAGAATTGAGGGTCTTTTATCATTGTAGTTTGCATATTTTATTTTTTCCTATATTGCAAGGTTTACAGCCAGTTGTGATAACCAAGCAATTGACAGCTATGCATGTCTGATAATTCATGCATTTTACTGACACAAATATCTAATACATAGTTCAAATGGAGAGCCTATCAACATCTCTGCTCTTGATTAAGACACAAGAACCATTGCAGTCATTAGAATAAGTTAAATGACTTTACATTGTGGATACACATTCTGATAGCCTGTGTAACTACATTAAATATTATGTACCTGAATCCTATATATGTGAGATTCTTCAGTTATCGTTGTTGAAATTAAGCTGTGTCATCAATTCCATAGGCTCTTAAAATATAGGATAAATTATCATGTAGTATATGTATTGCAGTGTTTGCTGCAGTTGGTGATTCCTGGTTTTGGTGACAACTCTGAATATATAAGAAGCAGTTTTATTTGGTTCTTAGGGTAGGGCAAAACCAGTACTGTAACGCCGAGAGGGTAGTGTCTGAAACAGGAGGGACATAGCTAGTTTACATGAAGTGCTTTGTCATGCTAGAACCCTAAAGGAAGCTACGGACCAACAGTTGTTTTCCATTAATATTTTAGTTACTTAAATGTCTACTTTTATTTTTCCTTAAAGCTTCTCTTATTGCACTATAAGGCAAGTACTGATGTTCAGGACAATAATGGAAATACTCCACTTCATTTAGCCTGCACTTATGGTCATGAGGATGTAAGTAATTGTTTTATAGCAAACTAAATGAACATTCTGATGGAACAGAACTAAACTGTGATGCAAATTTGCACTAAACTTACATATTAAAAAAAGTAAATAAAAACTATTTGGAGGCTAACTGTTTAACGCTGTAAATTAGGACATTATTCAGTAGTTCATAGCATTTTTTATTATGCATTCCCATTGAAGATAGTGTGCAAATTTAGCTATGTATTTATCTCTTTAATGACACTGAACTGTAAAAGCCTGCACTTCAGCCAATGGCTTATATGGACAGCAGTGAAAAAAGCCTTTTTAGGATTGCACGTTATGTGACTTGAGAGACAATATATTGATAGTTCTCCTTCTCTTTCCAGTGCGTCAAAGCTTTAGTCTACTATGATGTGCAGTCCTGTAGACTAGATATTGGTAACGAAAAGGGAGATACTCCTCTTCATATAGCTGCTCGCTGGGGCTATCAGGGGATCATAGAAGTGCTTTTGCAAAATGGGGCAAATCCAGAAATTCAAAACCGGATGAAAGAGACTTCCCTACAGTGTGCATTAAATTCCAAGGTATTGCTCTTTATCTTCTAGCCCAATTTCTTTCTGATGCAATTCCATGGAGGTTTAGACACTTACCTGCTAATAGGATTTTGTGGTCTGGTGTTATTAAAGTGAAAATGTATGTTTCACTTTAAGGAAGACAGGTCACATTTTAAATCTAATAGCAGGAATACAGCCTGTGGTGTGGAACATAAACTTGTAAATGGGCACTTTTAATCTGCTCAGTCATAATCTGTTACTAATATTAGGTTGTTGGCTAATATGTGTTTCGGTCAGAAGATTCCTCTTTAAGTGGAGTTATATTGGTTCTGTTTGTTAATATTTTGATACAGATTTTGCAATTGATGGAATTAAACTCTCTAACATTTGAAAGAGGACAAAGTGCTTCTGAGGTAAAAATGAATGCAAGTTGCTAAACTTTTTTTTGCCATTGTTTAACCTGCTTAATTTGATAAATAACTTCTTTGTTTTGTGGGGGGTTTTGTTTCTTCGTTTGTTTTTGTTTGGGGTTTTGTTCCAACTTTAAGTCACCACTTAGGTCTCCTCAGCAGTCAACAGAAACTTTCAGCAGAGGATCATCTGTCTCAAGCCTGTCATCAGCATCAACTGATATAAGACAAGAAGAAGTAAAAAACAGTTATAAAGAGGTAAGACTAAGGTGTATGTTCTGACAATAAGCAAAGAGAAGGAAGCTGGAAGAGTGATATTTTGCAACACTCTTTTAAGCTGCTTCTTCAGGGATAGCTTTCTGTCTGTTTTGGAAAATTATATGCTGCTATCCTCAGGTGCTTGTCATCTCAGTATCTAAGCATTTGTATGGTATCAGCTACTCTGCTGGTTATTTCTGGGGAAAACAGCATATTTGGAGTACTTGTTCAGATTTACTGCAGTTGACTACATAACTGCATACATAACTGAATTTGCTGAAGTCTGTAAAATTATAATGGCAGTCAGTACCCCAAGGACCTTGCTGTCCTGTCCAGAAATTAAATGCATTTGTTAACTTAAAAATCTGTCAGGGAAAGAAACTAGTACAGGCATACTGGCAAACAACTTAACAAACTAGAATGTTAAGACAATCTTTCAAAATAGGCATAGGAAATCAATTTTGTAACATGTGAAGTAGTACACACGATGTATTAAGTGTCTTGCGCATATATGTTTTTCCTGATTTTGCTTTACACACACCAACTAAGATGTCATCCTCTCAATTTTTTCATGTAGGACCTCAGATCCCTACTTTCCTTTTATCCTCTCCTAAGCCTGTTGTATCACCACTCCTTCTGATGCTTCTCTCTTTATTTTTGTTCTAGTCCTCCTGTTCCATTTTTTTCAAAATTGACCTCCTTAGTATTTTTGTTTCTCTCTATATCACCTCTGCATTAAAATTTTTCCTTTTCCTGCTAGTAAAAAGTTTTTCTTTTGCCAAAAATTTCTGCTTTCTAAAAATGTTCAAGAAGCTCAAGATATATCAGTTACTCTATGAGAGCGTCAATGTAGAACTGTTACTCCCTGCTTGTGCAAAGTCAAGTACTCTAAATAAGGTCTAAAGTTCACCTTACAGATTTAGTTTCATAAATTCTTAGATATATTTATTTTCACTTGAGGGTTTATTTTTCCTTAAAGGAACAAATTTGTCACACCTAAGAGCTAAGACTATAGTTCAAACCAGGGAAAAGATTACAAGCAGCTTACACCTTAGATTCTTGGGGTTAATGACCTTCTCCTATAATCCAGCTTTAGTTCATTTCTGTCGTGGTATATGTCTTGTATGTGGCTTGTTTGCAACTTAGAAAAGAGAGAGTAAAGGAGCCAGGCATGTAAATTTGGAACTTCCTCTGTTAGAATTAAACTTCTTGCACGATTTCAAAAACAGGCAAACTGAGCAGGCAAGTGAACTGCAGTAGTTTCACTTGATCTATTTTTACATTTAAAGGAAGGTACTTATATTCCATGGAGGAGTGAGAAAGCAAACTGAAAAGATGGGGAAATGCATGTAGCAGACATTTTGATCTAAGTGCTCTTAATAAATTATCTATAAGCTGCATAACAGATGTTGTATGCTTCTCCACTGCTAGGGCCTGAGGCAGTTTTTAGAGCTGTAAGGAAGTTGCTATTTTTGGAAAGAAGTTATCAGAGCTTGTGAGTCGCTTGCTGTTACTGTTCAGCATCTTGTGTGTGATAAGTCTGGCTCCTGAAAATCATCAAGACCTTTACGTTCTCCATTGACATTATCCTATATTATACGGAGAGACATAGGGGGAGCACAGATCTTGCTAGTATATGTAGTCCATTTTAGATTTAGATGTAATGAGATTAGGATTCAGCCCACCTAACTTCATATGTCTGAAAGACAATTGTCCTAACTTCAGACATCTACTTTCCCTCCTTAGTGAAGAGAAATCAGTGCCTCCAGAGAGGAATTAATCTCAAACATGCTTAGTTTGACCTGAGTTGCACTTGAGTGTCATTTGGTGGCTGCATTTTGTTCTGTAGTTACCAGAGAGGAAGCTTAAAAGACTGACCTAGGTGAGAGGGATAACTTCTAGGCATCCAAAGTTAGGAAAGAGGAATTCTGCCTTGAGTGCCTAGTGCATCACTTCAAGGAGCTTCACCTTGTATTGGAAAGTAATAATAAAATAAAACTTAGCAGCTTTCCTGAAAAGAGAAAAAACCAAATGGATGGAGGGTTTTAATCTAGCTTCTCATCTGTAGATGCTCTGTCTTTCTGCTAAAACCCTGAACAAACAGATCAGGCCAGTAAAACACAACTTCCTTTCAGTTTCATTCTTCATTGTTTGCTTTGCCACACAGTGCTGTCACAGCAAGGTAGTAATTTCTAGATAAAGATTGAAATGTGACTGTAGCTGTTGCTCCATGACATCTTCGACTTGAAAATGTTTCTTAACATTGAAACAACTTTGTTTACACAGCAGCACCTTTGGTGATTGTAGCACAGTGCTAGAATCATTTGCTATAATGCTGAATCAGACTTTCACGAAGCTTATTAGCTGCTTCTTCAACAATCTGCAGAGGCCAGAGAAGTCTCCCTGCCCTTTTGCTGACACCTGTCCCATTTGTATCAGGTTAGACCTCAGCTCCTTCATGTGAGAGTAGAGAATCAGAGAAGCAGCAGAGAGACAAGTACGTCTCATTCTCCTGCTTTCACAAGCAGTCAGAGGGATCGGGAGAATGGCATTTGTGCACTACACAGCACCTTTCATCTCTTCTTCCCCCCACTTGCCTCGTTCCCCGCTGCAGAGCTCATAAATAGGAGAATATCTACACCCAGTAGTCATGTTCAGGCATTAGGTGGCCTGAGCATACACATACTTATTTGGTCTAGTGCTGGTCCACTGGATTAACTCTCTGAGTTGAAGCACCTGGTTTGTGCTAATACATACCCTGTGATATTTATATCTTTTCAGATTTTAAGTAAGAAAACAGATTTCATACTTACAGTCAAGTTACATTTGTAAATGTTTGGTTTTTTAACATAGGAATAAACCAGTAATCTGCAGACTGGAAACAATCGGAAAGCATCTTTTTCATCTTAAACTGTTGTTTCTCAAACAGCAAAATAAAATCTGCATCTTTTGTGCTTCTGGTAGCATATAGTAGCTCAGGAAGAGTCCAAAGAGTACTAGCATTTATCAGAGTAGAAATTTGTCTTGACTAGGAATTTTTAATGTTAGCTTCACAACAGAAATGCATGGTCAGCTGCTGCTGCAGTGGTGTAATAACAATTATCGGCTTACATGGCTTTGTTTATGGGTGGACTACATGTCCTTTATTTAGGTGAGTACTGTTTATCTTTAACTAAGTGAATCAGACCATTAGATGGCCGCAGGCCTTGCACAGCTTTTGTACTTCATAAAGGATGAAGGTTTTTCCTTTAAAACTTTACCAGTAAATATGAAATGAGCAAGCAGTAATGCTACCACATGAGCTTAGGAGGTTAATAAAGGACACAAAGTTTCCTGTGTACAGCTTAATATTAATACTAACAAAGCAAATTAATTGTTTTCTTAATACATAGGTGCAAAAACTCCTAAGAGCAGTTGCTGATGGAGATCTGGAAATGGTGAGTCTTAGGGTGGCTGTTGGATATTACTGAATTCCAATTTGCCTCATTCGAATTGAGGAAATTATTTGTCAATAGTATTAAGTGAAGAATGTTTTGAGTAATACCTTCCCAGGAGATCTGCAGGAGCTCTGAGAGGTCTTGCTTCCACACACAGGTACCCTGATCTTCCTCCTGCCTTAGTTTTTGAGTGCCGTGATGTTAGCCCTTTCCATGTACCTAGGAAAAGGTGACGGCTAATGTATTGTCCCTTGCACTATGAGACCAATTTAATTCTCACTTCTGTCTTGAGTTTCTGAAAGACTTGTCTTACTGAGCATAATACAAACTCAGAATAATACACTAGATAGATGTCAGGTATAACATTGCCAGATGGAGTGATAATGGAGACTTAATACAGTTGCCACTGATTCTAAGATGACTTTTGTTTACAGGCAATTAATGAATTTCAAGGTAAAAATGTATTTCTTAAACAGCTTTTGTTTTTGCTGCATAGAATGTAAAATTAACATGCAGTAAGCACCACTGTTTACAAATTGCACATGAATGCTCTGAGTCCTAAGACTGTATTCTTTGTAGGGCCTCTCTCCTCCTCAAAAATGAGGCATTGTATATTGAGAAAAAAGTGGAACTGTCAAGCTCCTGGGAATTGACAGACCTAAGAAAAGTCAGTGCCCCTGCTTAGTTTTGGATATGGGTTAAATGCCATCACCCTTGCCAGTTCTTAAGTTCCTTAAATCAAAAGAGGAGACAAAATTTGCATTTATATGAGCTGGCACAAGTCATCTGAGCTAAAAGGATTTGGAGAGTTTGAGAACAGGTGAACACTGAAGTCTTGATTACGTAGCAGGAAGTAATTTCTAATTTATTTCGCTGCTATATATGCTGAACTTTGTAGCTGCTTTGTCAACAATAACATTTGATCTTTTAATTTGGCCTGTGGGCAGTTGATGCCAGAAGGTAGCTGTATAGTGTCCCTGAGATATTCGCAAGTGTATGGTTGTGAAATCTTACTTGCCTATATATGCAAATTTATGAGGACATGGAACCTTTCAACTCTCTAAAGTAGGACTTGCTTTTTATGCCAGGTACGTTATCTCTTGGAATGGATGGAAGACGACTTAGAAGATGAGGATGACACAGCCAGTACAGCAAAGCCAGAATTCTGCCATCCATTATGCCAGTGCTCAAAATGTGGGCCAGTACAAAAGGTGGGAATATTCATTCTATAAAAAGAACAAATTATGTTCTTGTAATGTAACTTTTAGCTCTAGGGAAGTAGCATTCATATTGCCCAAAACCTTTGTACCTCTGCCTGAAAAGCAAGTAAATATATATTGATCTTAAACAGTTCATCTGATGGTCATGAAATTGAATGTTTCCTGTATCCAAAATTTTCTACAGTTCAATTAAAAAGAGAACAAAGACTTGCTCAATATCTAATGGGGTGAAAAAACTTTGCAGTTTGCTTTTAGAATATCTCGATTGCTGTAATTAACGTTTGTCCAACTTTGAATAAATACAATACCCCAGACTTTGCTTGGAATTTCTCTACATGAAGCTATCATGTTGGAAGAAAAGAGATAAAAATAAATCTCATTGTTCTGTTGAAAAATACTACCAAGCTGCTCTGGTTTACTGACTCTTTTCCTGAAGGTCTCAAATTATGCTCTGTAGCAGAAGATCTTGAAATGTCCATTTTCCTCTTTGGTATATACTTAGAAGATATTTGGCTGCTTTTTAGTCATCAGAGAGTAGCATGATTAATTTTATAGTTCTGGTGTCTATTTTGCTCAACAGAAATTTTCAAAGATCTCCACTAATGGACTTGGAGTAAATGTTTCCAATGAAGATGGTTTTACACCATTGCATATGGCTGCGCTGCATGGGCACTCTGATCTTGTCTCTCTCTTGTTGAAACATGGAGCCAGTATCAGTGCCAAGAATGCAAAACATGCAGTTCCTCTTCATCTAGCTTGCCAGAAAGGTCACTTCCAGGTAACTGAGCCTCTTCACAAATGCAAGTAATTTAACACTTAACTGTAAACAAAAAGCAATTTTGTGAAATTATAACATGACTAAAACTGTAACAGTGAAATGTAGCTACTGTCGTACGCCAAACATTTTAAAAATACTTTGTGCACCTGGCTCTTCCTATGTGTTTTCTGTCTATACCTTCTGTTGTAGGAGGTTACATGTAGAACTTGGTATCTTCAATAGCCAAGATATTAAATATTTTCTGTGTCTTCAACTCATTTAAATAGATTATGAGCCAAATGGAACTTTGCGGATAGAAGATACCTCATCCCTGACTTTGAATCAGGGAAACATAAGCAGTGAAGAAGCAGTACCAGCTACTGAGGCAAGAACATTAATACAGGAGGGAGAATAAACGAGGGGAAAAACAGTGATCAAGGAAGAAGCAGATGCAGACAGGCAAATTAGGAGTGTGCAGAAAAGTGGAAAACCAGGGGTCTAAAAATAAGGAGCTGAGGACTGCAAGAGGGAAAAAAAAAGAATTACGAAGATGAAGGGGAGACAAAGCACTAGGGAAGCAAGAAGAAAACAAGAATACAACTTAAACTTGTAGGTTTAATGAAGGTTAGTTAGTGGGGTATTTACAACACAAGTCCTTACAAGTGTTCTGATGTGTTCTCATGAGGAAAGGGCGAAAGGACACTTGCTGTGGTGGTTTGGTTTTGATGTTTTGTGAAGTTATTGGTTATATATGGTTTTCACATATCTCAAGTTTTATTTTCTGGCCTTTCAGTTGCTTTTCTTTCTGTTTGCTTTAAAAGTGTGTGGTAAAATGTGAAAATGCGTATGATAGATAGAGATGCTTGTGGTTATTATAGAATCATAGAATAGTTAGGGTTGGAAAGGACCTTAAGATCATCTAGTTCCAACCCCCCTGCCATGAGCAGGGACACCACACACTAAACTATGTCGCCCAAGGCTCTGTCCAACCTGGCCTTTGAACACTGCCAGGGTTGGAGCATTCACAACTTCCCTGGGCAACCTATTCCAGTGCCTCACCACCCTCACTGTGAAGAACTTCTTCCTTATGTCTAACCTAAAGTTCCCCTGTTTAAGTTTAAAGCCATTACCCCTTGTCCTACCACTACAGTCCCTATCTGTTTGGCAAAGATGAGATTGGCTTTCTCCATCCTTTTTTCTTCCATCTCTTTTTCATTCCAGAGGAGGGCTTTCACTGCGTGATTATGGTTAGCTGGTATCTTAAAAGGTTGTTATTTCTTTCAATAGGTGGTAAAGTGTCTGATGGATTATAATGCTAAACAAAATAAAAAGGATATATATGGAAATACTCCTTTAATTTACGCATGCTTGAATGGCCAGTATGAGACGACTGCCTTGTTGTTGCAGGTAAGATCACTGAAAACAGAAAGTTCAGAATAATAATTCTGACGTGATACTTATCCTGTACTCAGGAACAGTATCTTTAGTTACGTATTTCTCTGTCACAACTACCTGGGGAAAAAAATCTGTTATCTCCTTTCAATCCCTTCCTTCGTTGTATTTATTAGATAAAACTCTACTGTTGTGAGCTGTTTCTGTGGAACCTTTTTTTTGTGGCAGGTGTTAAGTTTTCTTGCCGATGATTCTATCACATGGGGAGGTTTGTGGGTTCTGTAATTTCTTTTTTTTTTTTTTTTTTTTTTTTTTTTTTTTTTTTTAAATATCTCTTAAACTTGGAATATGTAGTAGGTACATACCAAAATGAAATGAGCTGATCCATAAAATCGTAGCTATGAGAAAGGAGAAAATAGTATCAGGTGGCTTATTGTTGAAGTGTTGATTGCTAGCATATGCTTTCTGGGTTTGTAAACAGCCACGAGGCTTCTGTTGCATTGTTCTCATTCGTACATTGAAAAGACAAACAGAGAAAACCAGAATAATCATGTGCTGTTCCATTTTGTGCTACTCTGTCTTCATAACATCGATTCCATCTTGCTGTCCAGCATGGAGCTTCTGTTAACCTTTCTAATGCCAAAGGAAATACAGCACTGCATGAGGCAGTGATAGGGAAGAACGAAGCCCTGGTAGACTTGCTCCTTAAGAATGGTGCAATGACGCACATCAGGAATGAGAGGAACTGCACCCCTGCAGACTGCGCTGAGCCGGTGAGTGCAGAAAGAGCATGTCTGACATCAGATTTCCATGTGCAAATACAACTATTTATTACAACAGTATTTGCCAAGACTTCCGTATTTAACAGTTGTGCATGATATAAAGACTAAAATGCCTGTTTATTGTACAGTGTACCATATGGTACCTGTGGTACATGAAACCTGTTGTGTTTCTAAAATAAGTTATCCTAGACAAAAGGGATGAATCATGAAAGCACATACGTGAGTGAAAATTACATTAAAATATGTACTGGTAGTGGCAGAGATAGCAGAAGAAATGTTGAGCATAGGAAAATTAACACCTTAAGCTAATAAGTTACCCTGTGAGCAGTCTTCCTTGTTCCACCCACTGTGTTTTGCCCTTCATGCCTTTTGATACCTTTCATCCTGTCATTGATAACTCTGACCTTCCCGTTTATTAATAGCAATAACATAATATGTAATACTAAATTACAAAGAATTATTTCACTCTTTAAATGATTTGATGCATGGTCCCTATATTTATGTGCCTAAATAGCCGTTGAGATGTAGCATAATGACCACGAAATTCTGTACTGAATCAATTTTAGTGTGTATATTACCATCTAAACCGAAATCAGCTTAACCATAAATAATGCAGTTTAAAATAATAGATCAAGAATACAAAATCATCACTCCAGTACAGTGCAACTTGTCCCTACTCAAAATGATACAATTTAAACTTTGTATTTATAATGAGGTTTTTTGGTGCCTTACATTCATTTTGGCAGCAATTAATTAACACACTCTGCATAGACTAGAATCCTAAATTGTACTGATGTTTTTCTTTTTCTTTAATAATGGTGAAAATGGAAACTTTTAAATTTAAGAATTCAAATATCATTAAGTTGCTGGAAACAGCACCAAGCTATGTACCTACATCAGCAGAGAGAGAAAAGGAGTGTGAGCAGCATGCTTCTATCAAGATAAGAAAAAAAGGTACATGTCATATTTCCACTGGTATGAATAAAAAGGGATTTAGGAATTCACATGTGACTCCATCAAGTATTTTGTATAATTGACTTACATATAATTAAAGAATAGTCAACTCTTTAGCACATTTATTACAGGTAACACCTAAGATACTGTAAATGAAGCAGACTTTTATTATGTTCATTACATTGCTACAAACTCGGTTTCACTTTTTTGTGCTTGGGGGGAATTTTACATACAAAAGCATTTAAAGTTAAAAAAACATGCCACATTTGAGATTATATAATCAATTATGTAATAATTGTACATTTCAGTGAGAACTAAACAAAAAAAAATGTAATTTAAATTGTCTCTAAAACAGGTTAGGGAGTAACTCTTCCATTAGTTAGTGTCTCTCATAATATGGGACAGAAATAAGAGCTACAAAGGTAACTAAACTATTAAGCATGGTTAGTAAATGAGTAACTTCCAGTAGATGGCAGGATATAATACAGCCTAAGCAGATGCATTGAGACACACGGTACCCTTTCACAGTACATCTGAGCTGATGCAATGGCTTAGTGCCATTTGAAAGAGGTGGTGTTACCATCCATCCTCACTTCTTCCTTCTTGCCCTTAGCATCTGGTCTTGCTTATCCATTACTTTCCTTATGCTGGCTCAGAAGTTTCTCAGATGAATTTTCAAGCTGGTGCAGTTCACTAACCTGGGGCGAGGGGTGTAACAGGTTTCATGCTGAGCTAGACAACTCAGCTTAACAGAGGACCTGCTGCCACTGTGGAGCTGTGGAAAGACGATGGTGAGGCTTTACAACAGGAATTGGGGAAGATGAGGAGCAGGAGCGCCCATTTCAGCATGCATTAGTTTTAGTTAGGCTTCTGCAAATAACTCTTGCTTGCTCCCTAGGAAAGACTGTGAATGCTTCCTTGATACAAAACCAGAATTAATCACAGTATGGTGATGCCCAAGATTGATATAGTTCTTTCAAATATTAAGAGAATAGTTCTAAAAGAACAATAGAAGAAATGAGTAGTTAATAGTGATGAAGAGCTGGTATACCATCTGTATGGTATGTGAGAATTGGAATGAAGGGCCTTGAGGTCCAGAATTAAATGGTCTCTTCAGAAGCATGGCCAGTCATGCTAATCTGATGAAGGATGCTTACTCCTGCAACTTAAAATACTTTAAAATTTCCAAAGATTAATTGTGACTCTGACTCAGGTTATTACTGCTATATAGTTTTACCGTAAAATTTTAATTCTAATGTCAGTAGAACCACTTTTCATTCAGAACTGTGTTTTTTCAATTTTTAAGTGTGACTCCATTGTAATTTTAGCTGCCTGTTCTTTTAAACCCCTAGCGAGTTCTAAGCCATGTGAGAAAGCTGATGATCCCGTAAGCAGACAACTTCAACTGGTCCAGTCAATTAACAGATTTAACAAGTAAGCACAGCAGCTTCCTCAGAAGTTTTTTTGTTTCCCACAAGCTAACAAAAAATAAAATGGTTAATAAAGCCCAAAAGTGGGTCAGGCATTGTGACACATCACATACGACTGATTTGATGGTGGATGTTAATCTCTGAGGTGTGCACATTCATATCACCAGACAGATGTGGCATGACGTGCTCATCAGCGGTGAACAGCACTGACATGTTGTGCAGCAGAAGGGAAACGGAGTACTGGCAACCATATGGAAAATTGGTTCTGCACTAATACTTGGTGTACTATGAATTAAGAATTTCAAAGCAGAATGCTTTAAAAATATTATCTTAGTGCTTCACTCAGTGGTTGGGTGTTGCTTATGATCTCTTTAATGTATATTCTGTGATAAAATACAGGAAATACTGGTAGGCTGTCATTCTGAGGTAGTGGTGCCAGCGAGGAGCCTTTCTCTGGGGAGATAGTGCCACCCTCTGGATTTTCTGTGATGGAGACTTTTGTGGAAAGAGTTGGTTGAATTTAATTTCTTTAAAATACTTTTTTAGAGCAAAACATTTACGGAGAACAATAACGAGAGATAAAAGTGTCCCTAATTTTGACTATGAGTTATTGCATCAGGTAAGTGGAAATACTTGCTTGGTATAACATAGCAAACCTGTTTGTTTTGTCTGCTGTTAATATAGATACATGTAACAGGAGGGTTTCTTTACTAGTGGTTGGTTGTGAATCCCAGAAGTTCTGACCTCTTTGCTAACTTGCTAACGTTTCATCATTGTTTAAGCTTCAATGGTGCTTCTGTAACACCTCTTAAACATCTTATTCTTACTTTTAAACCTCTTAAGCCTCTTAGTCCAGGCTTCATCTCTGTCTTGTTTTCCATGTCATGGCTAGAAAAATCTAGGTTATACCAGGGCTTGAAAAACTCTGCAGCTTCTGAGGGCTGTTGTTAGCATTATTTCAGTAAACGGTTATTATAATTAATTTCTTTGATTCTTATCTTAGAAAATCTGTCATGAGCATGCTTGGATTCTCTTTTTTTTTTTTCCTTGGTTATAACGTTTGCATAGGGGCCACTCACTCTGAAAAGGAAAACTCAGAAAGATAATAATAGTTGGAATGACCAAAAAGAGTCTTTAAGAGGTCTGGGAGGGTGGGTTAGATCAGGAAGCACAGAGTTCTTGCCTTTGCCTTCAGCAGTGCCTAGTGGACCTGTGTTACTACTTATATTACTACTTACACATTTCTTAATGGTCAAAGAAATGGCTGTTAATTTCAAGGATCTTGAGACTTGTATTACAAAAGGTGTTTAGAAGAATTAGGATGATATTGGGATAGCACAGTGAAAATAAGTTTTGGAAAGCCTTTGTTATCTTTTCACTTGTGGTACTGCTGTGTATACAGCCTGGGGCGGGTTGGCCTCTTATTTTTTTCTCATATGTAGACTGAATATAATTCCTGTCCTACAAAGTACACTATTTTTAATCCTTGGCTGTGCTCTCACTATAAAGAATACCATATAATTAATGTGTAATTGTATTCAAGAAACACTATATTCATTTTACTTCTTTGTCATGAAGAAAGCAGGCAATGCTCTTAACATACCATTTTCCTGTCCTCACAGTTAGCTATTAAGAGCTTTGATAAAACCAAGTTAAAATCTGTTGAAACACTGGACCAGAGTGAAGTTAAGATTATTGACACAGGATGCAGTGGTGAGTTTGTGAAACGTGATGATGTGATAGAAGTTCCTCACAGGAGTAAATTAACACACCGGAGACACACTGTTAATATGCCACTTTCAGCAGAGAATGTCAGCGATAATAGTTTATCCAGCCCTGGAAGTCCAAGTGTTTCACAGTCAAGGGACTGCTGTGATGACTTGCTTTCAGAACATTGATGAGGAAGCGTGAATTTGATGTCAAAAGCTGAGGTTGTGGTAATTTCAGTAACCCTTCACTGTACGTCGAAGGATTGATTGACACTTGCAAGCCTGCTTTCAAGACAGAATCCAGGATGACTCCTATGCAGGAACAGAATGCTTCTAGCACTTTGGAAGACTGAATCCTCTGTTGGATTTATGTTGGAGGTGTAACTGAACAGCCAGATTGTTACTGATCTCAACAAACAGGGACGTACCTAGGTGTAGACAGCAAAATTACTTTCCTGTTCTCCTTAGCACTTACTAAAAAATTCTGTGTAACAAGTAAACCAAATGAAAAAACCTGTATTGTATTTTTTCAGCCCTCACTTAGTTTTTGAAAGTCTTTGAATAATTTTTGCATTTTCAGTCTTTATCACTACGTTGGATAAGTATATATAAATACATATATATTTATATATAAAGATATATTGGATAACTAGGTATTTATTGCCAGAGGTAATTGAAATGTCTCTATTTTTATTGTATGTTACGAAGTGTTAGAGTATATATTTCTGTATATCTCAGTAGCTGGGAAAACAACTGTCCATAACATCTGTGGCGCTGTGTTAGAAATTTATACATGCTGTTAATGTGAAGGGGTGTAATCCTTGCACGTTTCTTTGCAATACTGCCCTGTATTGGATCTGCAAGATAACGTTCTTACATAGGATCCAAGGGAAGAAGCAGAGAGCCCCTAACAAAGCTGAACTCTGGACTTGCTGCTCACAGCCTCATCAAAAAAAGTATGCAGAGGCAAGTGTGTGTAATGGCACATAGAATCATAGGATGGTTTGGGTTGGAAAGGACCTTAGGATTATCTAGTTCCAACTCCCTTGCCATGAGCAGGGACGCCTCACACTAGACCATGTCACCCAAGGCTCTGTTCAACCTGGCCCTGAACACTGTCAGGGATGGAGCATGCACAACATCCTTGGGCAACCCATTCCAGTGCCTCACCACCCTCACGTGAAGAACTTCTTCCTTGTATCTGTCCTGAACTTCCCCTGTTTAAGTTTAAACTCACCAAGCCCACCACCCCTTGTCCTGTCGCTACAGTCCCTCTCTGGTATCCTTGTAGGCCCCCTTCAGATATTAGAAGGCAGTTGTTCCCCCCTGTCCCTTCCTCTAAAGCAAGACATGCAAAAATGCACAAATAAATATTAATGGTTCTGAACCTGGGCAACATCTGCAGATGAAACTGGTTCAGAGCCTGCTCTGGACTGCTCTTTTAAAGGTGGAATTCCAGTTATAAAAAGGTACTTTTCCTAGAGGTGGTCACTGAAGAATTGAAAGCCCATGAGTAACTATGAGATGGCTGCTTAGATCTGAACTTCTGAACTTAATTTTCTAGTGTTTCAGTTACAGTAGGAGAACGTGTAAATAGCACAAGCCAGGTTTCTTAAGTGCAGTATTTTTTATCCTTGGCTCATCACATCCAGCTTGCATTTTATTTCATCAACTATTTTGTATTAATAACTCCATTTCTTTTAACTGTGCTGTTAGTAAACTGCCTGGCAAAGTACAAAGCTGGAAGACATACTGGTGATTTTTTTTTTCCAAGTAACTTTTTAATCCAAGAGGAAAATGGGCAATAAGTGCACATGTGGACAATTGGAGATACGAGGGTCATGTGTTTATTTTTCTAATAATTTATGAGTTAATCTGATTTTCTAATGTGCCTTGGCTTTGTGCCAAATGATGGTAAATAAAAACCAGTAAAACAACTCTTGAAAATGCTATTTTCTGTGAGTGCTTTCTTCAAAGCATTGAGTCCTTTGCGTGTTATTTCCTTGCTTTCATTGTGGGCATTTGAAGATTTCACCTTGTGTCCTTATGTAAATGGAAGAGAAATTATTGTAATTAACTCTCAAATTCAATGCGACCTTCTTCCCTCTTATATTCATGGATTACTGTTACTAGGTTGTGTGCCTTTGGATTTAAGGTTTAACATTTTCATGTAACTTCCTTCTCTAGCTCTAGATTCCCATTTACAAAAGTAGGATGAATGTTCAGCTAGAAGCCACAAGACCAAGAGGAAGAAGAGATTAATTAGGTTTTTTAATTCTTGTGGCACTAAAAGATGACCTACGTTAAGTCACTTATCCTCACCTGTAGCAAAAATAACCTAGGTATTACTTCTAAAGTTTAAGATGCAAGTTAAAATGTTATAGATCTGATTTCCAAACTACATAGTAAGGATTTTGCTTAACTATATTGTGTATTTAACTATATGATTCTTAAGACTTCTTGATGATATGGATGAGAAAAAGCAGTTCACTAACTTTTTAGTATTGGTAGTACTGTGCTACAGAGTGTAAGCATAGAATATACTGCTGTAACTGCAGTTAGCACAGGGACAACAGGTACAGTATCAGGGTTTTTTTCTTAAGGATTAAGGGTTGTACTAATAAGATAGTGTGGCTGAATACCTTTGGAAACAAGTTTTAAGACAGCTTATTACATTCCTTTGAAAAGGGTTGGAGAAAAGTATCAGAGGCCATGAACTCTGAATTTGGATATTTGCTTTTTTTCTATTAAAAGCAAATTTTGAATACAACTGGTATTCAAGAAAACTTGTTCCACACTGTTAATGTTTTAAGTGCGTTTTCTTGTATTCCATGCAAGCAATGACCCAGTTGCAACACTCCCAAGTTTTAGCCTTGATATGAGTTGTTACAGAATTATTGGTTAATTTTACTTGAAAAAAATTAAGAATTGGCCAAGTGTTAATATACCTTTGAAAAACCTCCCTCACAAGTGAAATACTAAATTTGCAAGAAAAGAAAGTAGTAGCTTACTAAGGCAATGTAATGCAGACCTGCTGAATATTTCCTAGTGTATTTTTAAACATGATTTATATTTTAAGACATCCAGCAGGAGAACATATTTTTTTCTTTAGTTTTATAGAAAAAGTAGAAATTTATTGGAATTAACCTGAGCTTTCCATTCTACTACACATTCAGAACAGTTGTCTTTGTGAACCTGAGGCTACTTAAGTGACTAAGCCATACTTCAGGTTTATTCAGTTTTCAGTCTAGGATAAAGCTTATTTCCTAGCATTTTGGATTTATAGAGTATGTACTAAAAAAACCCCACTTAAACGCCAAGACAGTTCCACTCTAATCTAAATGATGGAAAGATAATGACTGACAAATTATCTAGGTAAACGAAATAATAGTTTGCAAGTCTCCTTTGATGTGCTTAACCAAGCTTGTAATTAAAAAATGCCTTAATATTCAAGATATGATCAAGGGCTAAACAGGAATAGGATTTGAAAGGAGTACCCCTGGAAGCTGCCCCTGCCTAGCCCAAACACCCATCAAATTCATGACTTGGGATTTGTCTGCAAAGCATGTTGCTGACAGCATAGTCCAGTTTAATCTCCAAAAGATTGTAAAAATTAAAATGAATCTACATTGTTAAGTCACATTTTGACAACTGAGTCTCTGGAATACCCATTCCAGTGCAGCAATGCCACAAAGCTCATATAGAGAATAATTTTATAAACTCAAGAATGGGAATGGGAAACGTGGCTGCTAAGGACCTATCTGTAGCCTTACTGGGAAAACTCTTAAACCTCTATTGCCACACCATGGCTTGAAACTCTTCACACTGCTAAAGACTCCTTAGTCATAAGAAATTTAGGATACACCCACAATGTTACTGAAGTTAAGGAATTCTAGTTACAAACACATACAAGCCAAATGCCCAGTCTAGTCCATATTAAACAAAAAAACCCCCACATTTAAATACTATTCAACCCCATTCACACACGAAGAAAACCACCCACTAGTGCTCACTTAAAAGCAATTTTATTCCGTTCCTAAAAAACAATGCAGTTGGGATCATACATATTCCTGTGAATTAGGTCAGAAAAGGGGTCTGTGGTGATAGGGTGTTTATCAGCACATTACAGTATTTATCCTACTTATTTCCATAACCATATTCGTGAATAAACGTATAGCACAGCTTCAGTTTATGCATGCAGGAGTTAGTTACAGAGAATTTAGGAAAAAGGTCTTTTTTCAAAGTAAGAAACACTCCAGCCATTTGATAAAAATGGAGGTAGTTTTAAAAATATAGGATACCAAGTGTCTGAATAGTGCTGTATTACACAGTTAACTTGCTTTTTTTGAGACAGTTTGATTATTTCAAAAGGGAACAACGTTGTCTGCTGCTTACAGCTTCTTTACACAGAGTGCCTGATCTGAAGTCCTCCGATTCAAGCACCATTGTGATACCCTCACTTCATTTGATAAATTTTCAATGAGTTGTTGAAAGAGAGTGAGCTGCTGGATGGGCTTCCTCAGGGGCTCAGGAAATCTCCTTTTTAACACTTCTGTGATTTAGAGCCCAGAGGTAAGTCTTTAAACTCCTAGGAGTGGCTGTTCCAGCTTTACACTTAGCTCCTCCTTGTGTTATGGTGTATCTCCAATAGCAGCAAGTTAAGCGTGTGCAGTTGCTGGAAGCATAGCTTACACAATGAGTACAGGGCAACAAATTGTTCATGCTAATGAAGCAGTGGGGAACCCCACACTGCTCAGGGCTTTTACACTACAAAAAATTAAGTTATAGAATCCCCTTCTCGGACTTAAAAAGACAAGTTCTTTTGTTGGCCTTTTTAAGAAAAAAAAAAAAAAGAAAAAAGCGTAAACATTTTCAGATCCTGCATTCTGCCTGACAAAAGCACGTTGTCTTTTCCCAGGCCTTTTGTTTGGCAAACAGTCCTACAGTAGTATCAGTAGTCATCCTCTTCATCGGAATCCAATACTTTCCTTCTGTTGAACTAAAAGTGAAATACACCATGTGAAAATAGAAGGGTCACAGTAAATCCAACACAGAGCAAGCCTCTCAACCTCCATGCATTTGTCAATGAAAACATTACATGGGAACAGAACATTCACCCTATTACCCGCTAAGTCCCTGTCTGGTGTAACAGTGCAGGACAGACACAACAGAACACTGACAGCCCAGCACCAACATCTGCAAATCTTACTACTGGTAAGGACTGATGGGATTGAATCTCAGAACTTAACAGTGTAGGTGAGAGAGGTGGTAATTACAAAGTGAAGTTCATAAAACCATACAATGGTTTGGGTTGGAAGGGACCTTAAAGCTCATCTAGTCCCAATCCCCTGCCACAGGCGAGGACACCTTCCACTAAAGCAGGTTGCTCCAAGCCCCTGTGTCCAACCTGGCCTTGAACACTGCCAGGGATGGGGCAGCCACAGCTTCTCTGGGCACCCTGTGCCACTGCCTCAGCACCCTCACAGGGAAGAGATGGTCCAACACATGAAAATTACATATAGGAGGTTAAGCTTACCTTTACTGTTGTTTTCTTTTCTGTTTGCTGACTCACTTTTTCAAGTATTTCTATCAAACCTTGTTCCGACACCTAGGAAAGCAAAACAAAAGCCATATAAACATATTCTGAGAGATGCTGTATCAAACAACTGAATCACACTTTTCCTTCTGTTCTGCTGAGAGGCAGGGTACACAGCAAAATGAGCACACACTAGCTCTATAGAATGCCTAGTTTATTAAACCAGCACACTTAAGTGAGTAAGCACAGTAATGTGAATAAGGTATGTATCTCTCTATATATAGTAAATATATATATAAAGTAAATAAGTACAATAAAGCAAATCAGATTTATATTGTAAAGTAAAACTCAGAGGAAAATCAGCAATGCATCAAATCATTACTGCATGGAGAGAAACGGAGATTAAGAAGAAATAATGTGACCAGTCACCACTGAACCATCATCCAGGCCCACACTTCAAGGGGGGAAGCCCCGTTGCAGCCAGTGCTGGGAGTCTCAGGTAACGGAGACCGTTCCCACACGGTGCATCTGCCCATAGGTGAGGCTCCAGATTCGGCCACGAGAGGGTCCTGCCTTTATACCCTTAGAAAAACAACCGGCTTTATGCCAGGTCTCTCATTGTTTACTCGTGAGGCTGTGCAGTTTCTCATGATCTCACTGTTGTCCACACCGAAAGCGTTGGCCAGGTGCATCAGTGCGGCCAAGTATGAAGGTCACAGAACAGCTGCACACCTATGTTTTCCTGCCTCTTTGTGACAAACAGTCACGATGAACATAAACATGTACACTCTACTGAATACACTGTGACAGAAACATACTTTGTTATGTCTCTCAGTCATGAGAGGGAATCAACTCTTAGCTATGTTCCCATCCGTTACACCTTCTTAGAGAAGGAATTATGTAATAGTATTTAGAAGCTCTCAGTTGTCTTTTTCACTTATTTAATTTACAAATACTAAAACCATTCCCCCCCCCCTTTTTTTTTGTTTTTAAGAGTGAATTGGGTTTGCAAATTAATATACACAAGAAAGAATTAAAAAAATGTAACTCACCTTTCCAGGTAACTGTCCAAATCTTGCCATCTGTATAAGGTAATTCTCCACTGCTTTTGCTTTGTCTGGTTTCACAAGTGCTAAATTGCTTACTGCAACAGAAACAGGTTCTGTTTGTTTTAAATCACACTCAAATACCTTCACTAGGAACTAAAAAGTGACAAATATCCCTATGCAACTCTTCTTCATGCCAAGGTCATAAAATAAATCCAGGAAGGCGTTTTCATTTATATAAAATAAAGGTACAAAACAGTTTTATTTCTTACTTTTAAATATTTGATCCTAACTGAATTTGATTCTTACTACAATTCCTACTATTAATAAAAAAATATAAAATTAACATCATTCAGGTGTCAGTTAACCCCTCCCCTCCAATTGTTGATAATCAAACTAGAAAGCTGTAATGGTTTTATTTTCTCATCAGCACCAGTATTTTTCTGCTCTGGCCTCTACAGAAGCATGTACATGCTTGATCTGAGCAGCACTGGCGCAGAGTAGATGGGAATTTTTAATTAGAAAGTTACTTGGATACTTACATCTTGCACGAGCTGCTTGATCAAGAACTTGAGCTAAAATAGTATTTCTTATCTCTGCTTCCCTGTAATTAAAAAAAAAAATAAAAAAAAAATAAAAAATCAACCACACATTAGAAGTGGGATTTCAAGTACCTAAAATAATGTGCACAAACTAGCCAACTACAGAAAACATTCAATTCATATCAGTGACTTCTTTAGGTCCCTTCAAACCACACAACTACCCAGTTCCTTTTGTAGCATTTTCTGTTGTGAGTAGCTCTATGTACATTAACAAGTTACACAGCTGACCACATCTTCCAAAAAAATCAATGTGGATTTATTATTACTCACACCTTCCTCCTGTTTGTTATTACATCTCAAAGACAAAAGCCATGCTACCCAGTTGTAAATAGTCTGCATTCAGAAATCTGAATTCCATGCAGAATTCAAAGGCAGCGTATGATAGAGCAAGTGTTATGGAATACTCCATGCAATTGCAAGGCAGAACCAAGCCTCATTATTTATGTAGAATTTTTCAATAACTCTTGATATGCTTACAGTTATTGACTAAATATTTGCAAAACTGGAATTTCAGTTTACGCATTTCAGTTATTACAAACTTTGACTGTGCGCAAAGTTGAGCTCTTTAAATACTTATCTCCAATTCTCCACTTAGTACAGGTTCTGCACTGCTTCTGAACAAAGTTCTGACATGAAACATTCGGTTTCATATTTTTAACTGCAACAGATGTCCCAGAAAATCCAGTCAACTAGGAAAGCATGTCCTCATTGCACTAACAGAGCCAAACCCAAACTCAACACTCAAACTCTAATTTGAGAAGAGTTCTGCCAGTCTTCAAGGTTTACTTTTTTATGACCAGCTCCTACCAACCCAAAAAGCCAAAGGTTTCCCAGTTGCAGAAGCAGATGACTGTGGGAGTGATGATGCTTCCCCCAAACATCCAGCATGAGGTTCACAGAACCATAGAATGGTTTGTGTTTGAAGGGACCTTAAAGCTTAAAGTTCTAACCCCCTGCCATAGGCAGGGACACCTTCACTAGAGCAGGCTGCTCAAAGCACTTAACATAAAAGGTAACTGCACTCAGCTGAGGCCCAAAGTGAAACTGAGCTGCCAGTGCTGTTTTGCTCCCCCTGCTGCGACCCCAGCCAGGGCTCAGACTGCCCAGCAGCTCTGTGCTAGATCATCCCCTATAGCCATGGCCTGGGGGCCACACTTGCATGGATCAGATTTTAGCTACCCCTGGATTAAATCTTCTGACATTTCAGCTTCTTTGTTGCTGGTGTTCCCAACCACAAAAAATAAAATCAGGTATTCCAAAGAAGTGAAAATACTTAACAAAAAAAAAAAAAAAAAAAAAGGTAAATGTAAAAGGTTCCAAAACAACTCAGTGAGTCCAGAAGTCAACAGTTATCATTTATACCTCTGTTTTGCTTCCTGTTGTGATGAATCACCAGAGGGATCCTGAAAAATGAGATCAGAATAAATATGATCAGCAACCCATCCAAATCATTCAATATTCCAGCAGAGTCAATGTAAGCTCAACCCGCCTGACCACGGATGAGATCCTGACAGCAAGAATCTGCTGCCCTGGCAAATAAATGTGCCATCCCATGCTTTCCTCACACAGCAGCAATGCAAACTTGCATGATGACTAGTGTTGCTCGATCCATCCACAAACTGCTGCCGGTTTGGAAGTTATTAAAAGGCTTCCCTGTGCGGTTGAAGGTAATAAACTTTCCCAAAGCCCAAGTAGACAAAAGCATTTAAACCTCACAAAAATACACAAATGAGAAATTAAAGTCAACGTAATTCTTTGTATTTAACAATAAAGAAGAGAGCACAATCGTAGCACGGTGGTTAGGGACTAAGCCAAAATTACTGTTCAGAAGCAAATAACAAAACTAAAAAAAAACAAAAAAGAGGAAAAAGATGAACTTTGTGTTGAATCTGCACCTCAGATTTCATGGGTGACACTACAGAGTGTGGCAGCTGAACGGGACACCACACCATGACAAGAAACGGGGCTGATCACAGCTGGCACTTCAGCTCTGAAAACGGAGGCGGGCTGGAACGCCCGGCGGTGGTGACCCACGGAGCCAGCGCCATGGGGACCGGCCAGCCGAGGGAT
>NW_009929719.1:0-479 GCF_000696875.1 Nestor notabilis | reverse complement strand
CCCATATCCCATATATCCCATATCCCCCATATCCCTTATATCCCATATCCCATGTATCCCATACCCCATATCCCATATATCCCCTATATCCCATACCCCATATATCACCTATATCCCATATCCCCTATATCCCATACATCCCATATATCCCATACCCCACATCCCATATATCCCATGCCCCATATGCCATATATCCTCTGTATCCCATATCCCATATATCCCATACCTCATACCCCATATACCCTATATATCCCATATATCCCATGTCTCCCATATCCCATATATCCCATATATCCCATATATCCCCCCCCCCCCATCATCTCCACGTCTCACAAAGACTTCTTGATGGATCCCTTCCCATCGGGGTCCAGCACCTTGAACGCTCCCATGATGACATCCTCGGGGTCAGCACCTGAGTGGCCGGATCCAGGCGGTCACTGGGTGCCTATGGGGCGCTATGGGGTGGCTATGGGGCGCTA
>NW_009929718.1:0-4070 GCF_000696875.1 Nestor notabilis | reverse complement strand
CTGCTGTAGCTGAACCCAGGACAGTGTCTTTACCTAGAAACAGTCCCATGAAGCTGGTTTGAAGTACATAAGTAAGGTTGCCTGTGGAAACTAACAGTGTACCTGAAATCAGACAATAAAATGTGGGGTTTGTTTGTGTTTTTTTCTGTTGTGTGAGGGTTTTTGTTTATTTGGTTGGTTGGTTGTTTTTTGGGGTTTTTTTGGTTTTTGTTGTTTTGTTTTTTCTTTTTTTTCCCCCATTTTTTCCTTATCTCTGCTGAATGGACAGGAACAAAGGACACTTGAAGTGGTTGAGAAATATTAATATGTCATAACTTTTACACAGTTTGCAACAAAGCCCCTTCCAGATTGGAAAAAGAAGGGGTGGAGATCCAGCTACAAACCTGAAGTCGGGAAACAATTATACCAAAACATACTATGAGGTTTTGAAGTGTCCCTTTGACCAGTGGTACTGGCTTAATTTGTGTGCTCTTTGTGCTATATGTTACAGCCTCTCAAAAGGCCATGGACTCATGTCCTGAAAGCGGGACTACTCTGTCTTCCATGCTTACTCTGAATTTTTCTCTTTTGAAACTTAAGTTTCTAGGTTTCAATTAAATAAAGTTTGGCTTGAATTTCAAATCTTTTTGATCTTTTCTAGAGAGCTTATTCCATGTAAATTCAACCGACTGCTGTTCAGAGTATGTCACAGCACCACAGAGCACCTTCCTCCAGTCTGTCATCCTCCCCTTCTTAAACTGTTCCGCATTTTGGCTGGGACACACGGGAGTGCCCTAATCTGTTTTACCATTTGTGGTATGCTGCTCTGACAAGCAAGAAAACAGGGTTAGCAAAAATTGTAAACCCAGCTTCCCAAAGGAAGTTTCATTTGAACAGAATTGTGAGAAAGAGAAAAGAGAAATATGTAATCTCAATACACACACACACATTCATCTTCTGTATATTCTGCCTTGCTGTTCTAACTATTTTCTAAGATCTTAAAAAACATCAGGCTAAAAGAACAGGCTGTGTTTGGCATTGTATCATTTTGTACTAACGATGACATTACCTGATTAGAGAAAACACTGCAGAAATTATTCACTGACATTTAGCGATGTCTGATAAACAGGAGTTAAAAAGATGGTTGTGTGGAACACCACTTGTATTCAGTATAATAATTGCAAGTAGGAGTCTTAAGGAAAGTCAATGAGAAAGCCATGATTAACTTAAACTCTATACTATTTTTATTTACTTAATTGGCTTCTTCGAGATAGCTTTTCATGAAGCATGCCTGGGAAGTGCATTTGGAAAGCACTCCAGCTCTGCAGAAAATGCTTCTCTGTTCCCCAGTGGTGCTGATTTTGACAGAAGACAGAAATAGATGTGGGAGATGGCATGCAGAAATTGTGGGAAAAACTGAATAACATCCACCCAAGTGGGACAGATTTTGGGCAGTTTTGCTTGAGGACATGTCTTGTCTAGACTTAAAGGGTATTGGAATTTGAGGTCTGGTCCACATCCCGAGAATAACCATACTCTGCACTCTGCATGGGGAAAACCTTAGTCTGTGTTTATCGGCAAAATGTCAAGGTTATTGGAGTACGTGGAAGAAAAGTGATGATGTCATACCTGCAGTCCCGCCTGCTTGTGCATTATGGGAATGTCTGAGTGGCAGACAACATCTCAACTCCATTGTATTTCAGAAGTCATACGTCTTCTTAACAGACTATCAAGATATAAAAGCACTGACTGCAATACTTCAGATCTCACACTTGGAAAGGAAATCACCCAAGGCATCCAGTGGTATCTGGAAATAAGTAAACACTGCCTTACTTGGGAAAATAGGAAAACCCAGCAATGAAAACAAATGTTATTTTCTGGACTAATTAAATTGGCCATGTTAGCAGTTAATATGTAGAGATTCATATTTTAGAGAAAGTGACATAAAATACTTTGAAGTCTAGGTGAAAAATACATCCCTCTTGAGTGTAGCAGAGCTATGATTTTCAACAACACATTAGCGTCCACCTTCTAAGTTTAAAGCTGTGGAGCAACTGAGGGTCATTTCGGGCAATGTTAGGATGGTAGAGAACTAACAAAAATGAATACGAGGTACACGGTTGTCTACTATATATTGGGATCAGTGTAAGTTAGCGTAGCAGTCAGCAAAATCTTCCAGTAGGATCTCAGTAAGGTCTGAAGAAGTACCCAAAGCCCTTCCTTTCCACATATTTTAACATGCTTCCTTTCCACAGGCTGCTGTTTCGGTTTGGGGGTTTTTGTTGTGTGTTTTTTTTTTTTAACCTCTCAGAATTTTAAATGTATGACACTTTCTGTTTCCATTTTTCTCTGACTTAAGTGACATTGACAACTATGACAACAATGGAAGGAATAGGCCCCTTGGTTTAAAGGGGTCCATTGGTATAACCTGAGAGGGAAAAAATGGGATCAAAATTATAGAATTTATGTGCCAGCAAAAGTATATCTGGAAGAATAGTCCAAAAATCTAAAGGCACCTGGCTGGGTAATCATGCAAGAAATAAAGTTTAACAAAGGGGTAAGATATTTAAGCTATCAGAGTTGCCAGTGGCCAATTTTGAGTCATGTTTTGTACCTAAAGGTTCACTTGTGGATGGATGGTGGGAGTATTTGGACAAAAGAAAAAGGTGTAGGGGATTTCTTTTGATGAACTGCAGCACATTTCTCACTGGGAGAAGAGTTGTGAAGGTTTCTTTCATATTTCTGGTGGGGAAGAGTGAGGATGTGACCCCTGGTTTTGGGCCTATGGCAGCTGACCCTGCTCTCTGTCCCCTACCCAAGACAGGCTCAGCCCACCTCCTTCCTCCTCTGTGTGGCTGTGTGGCTACAGCATCCCCCACTCAGGTCACTGAGAGGCTGGGGAGGAGGGCTGGCATGAAGCTTTGTGTCTCACCATGGCTTTGACATGGCACCTGTGCAGCCCACAGAAGATCTGGGGCCTGGGAAGTCCAGGCGGAGTCCCACACACCGATGTAGAACTGCAGTCTGGACTCAAGGAGGTGGCTACAAAAAGGAGTTCTTGGGCAAGAGGGCAGCTACAAGCCAAAACTGTACCTTAGCCCTAGCTGAGTGGAGTGTAGATTTATATTTCCAGATTTGCTTTCAAGAAGTCCCAGACCAGGTCTACTGAATCATGCATGGAACATCTGCTTTAGTAATACATAACTTTTGGGGGGACTGTGTGCTACTCCCAGATTTTTATTTTTTTCTTTTTGAAAATACGTAAATATTTGATGTTTTGTACTGGCAACAAAAAGCTGTTTGTTTGTCTACTACTGAGATTTCTTAATTATTTAAGACATGAAATACTCATTATCTAGCTTCCAGCTAACTGTTTTTTCCCATCACATTGCACCATTGAAAAGATTACGTAATATTAATAGATATTTTATATAACATTTCTGAAATAATGAAAAATGAGCATATTTTATAGCTGTGTTCCAGGGATCGAAGGATTCCACGTGGATAAAGAATGTAAGCCAAACACACACCAAAATGCTAAAAAGTTTATTACAAGATCTAAAGCAGATACAAAATCTAGATATTTAACAAGCTAGAAAGAGAGATAACTAAAGGCTATCGAAAAATAGGTTAGGTGTAGATTCTTACCGACGCACACACTTGTCTAATGACCAAAAGGCCAGCTCCAGGGTGCATCGGGAAGAAGTTGGGTGTCAGGAACTACTTTAGCAGGCGTCCCCATGGAGGTAACCTCGACCTTAGTGGTAGTTGGATCTGCCTCCTCATCTCTCTTGAAGCCTGGGCTTTTATATGTTGAAAGTGCAGACTCATTCTGACCCAGGGGGCCAGCCTGTGCCAGGAGGAGTGGCCTTGTTGGCTCTTTGCCACACACACTCATTCTAGATTGTCAGGGTGATCCACCACATGGATCCACAGTGTTAGATCTTCTAACACATGCTGCCATCAGAGATTTAGAATCATAGAATAGTTAGGGCTGGAAAGGACCTTAAGATCATCTAGTTCCAACCCCCCTGCCATCAGCAGGGACACTTCACACTAAACCATGCTACCCAAGGCTCTGTCCAACCTGG
>NW_009929717.1:0-3013 GCF_000696875.1 Nestor notabilis | reverse complement strand
CTGTGTGTGCCTTCCAAGGCTTGGGTGGTGTATTCTTTCACTTTAATCCATTTTTGAGAATCTACTTTACAAAACATTCTGCTTTTATTCACCAAAGTAATGTATAAACAATGACCTCTGAAAATTTAAATATTTGCATATGAAAAGTGAGTTGTCGTGTGACCACTGTTACTTTCAGTTTTAAACTGCTGCACTGAAGGTTATCTGGTAGAATGAAAGAAAAGTAAACTTTTTCAGAAGATGGATGCATTGGGAGCTGGTTGTGGTTTCAGAAAACTGTTTTCCTTAATCAGCAGAGTTTCCTATACTTTTAAGATGCTAGATTGTGGAAATAACCAAGAAACAACAACATAGGGAAGTAGAATCATAGAGTGGTCAGGGTTAGAAAGGACCTTAAGATCACCTAGTTCCAACCCGCTTGCCATGGGCAGGGACACCACACACTAAACCATGTCACCCAAGACTCTGTCCAACCTGGCCTTGAACACTGCCAGGGATGGAGCATTCACAACTTCCTTGGGCAACCCATTCCAGTGCCTCACCACCCTCACTGTGAAGAACTTCTTCCTTACTTCTAAGCTAAACTTCCCCTGTTTAACTTTAAAGCCATTACCCCTTGTCCTACCGCTACAGTCCCTAATGAAGAGTCCCTCCCCAGCATCCTTATAGGCCCCCTTCAGATATTGGAAGGCTGCTCTGAGGTCTCCACGCAGCCTTCTCTTCTCCAGGCTGAACAGCCCCAGCTTTCTCAGCCTGTCTTCATAAGGGAGGTGCTCCAGCCCCCTTATCATCCTCGTGGCCCTCCTCTGGACTTGCTCCAACAGCTCCATGTTCTTTTTATGTTGAGGACACGATAAGTGTGCGCAATAGGCTTTCTGGGCTGCGAGCGCACACTGAAGCCAGCTCACATTCTGTTTCTCATTGACCGTCACTCCCAAGTCCTTCTCCACAGGGCTGCTTTGAATCTCTTCTCCACCCAACCTGTGGCTGTGCCTGGGGTTGTGCCGACCCAGGTGTAGGACCTTGCACTTGGCTTGGTGGAACTTCATGAGGCTGGCACTGGTCCCACTCTCAAGCATGTCAAGATCCCTCTGTATGGCATCCCTTCCATCCAGCGTATCAACCAAACCACACAGCTTTTAAATCATATAAGCAATTATATGAACAATGTTGAAATATTAACAGCAGTTTCCCTCTAATGGAGCACTGGGTCTAGTAAAAGCACACACAATGACATACATGTGCCACCTTTCAAATTAAGAACAGTACACAAATCACTCAATAAGGAAGAGCCACCACATACCTGCTGGGTTATGGGGTTTTGTCTCCCTGGGAGAGAAATCCCTCCTGGGATTTCTATGGGTTTTCCTTTCAGCTCAGACTACATGTCCTGTGATACATTCTCTTTGGAAGGAGTCAGTAGTGCATTATAGAAAGCAATAAAGTGAAATGTCAGGGAAGGACACAGAAGAAAGAGGACTATGACACAAGTGATTCCCAACTTTCCTGAAGCAATTGCAGTAGTCTATCCAAATGCAAATACTTCGACCTTTTCTTGGATGAATTTATTTTGGATCATCTGAAGAAAAAATCCCTCAATTTTTCATTAAAAGGAGATATTTATTTATGAAATAAATGTTGATGTAATTAAGAAAAAAAGTATCTTCCATTAAAAAATAAATGTACTCAAACAAGGTCTCCAGTTGGTAAATTAGTTAGGGGATTTGTGTCAGTTTAAAGGAACTAACGATTTAGCCTCGTCTTTGAAAAGCAGATCCCAATTTTGTAGTGTGTGCTTGTTCCGTGTATATGAGAGATCCACAGATCTGATAATACTGCAGAATTTATCTAGAAAAGCTCAGCTTTTTATTTTCTGTAATGTTTTAGAATGTCCTCATGTAACCTGTTGGGCACATTAAAGCAAAGGACTCAAATACTCTATTTTAGACTCTAAGACACACTGGAAACCTTGTTCATGCACTGAACTCTTAATGCATTTACCCAAAATATAGCAAATAAAATACGCCCCCAGTGCGTGATAAGCTCTGACACTATATACTACACTGGAGCATTGTTCTTCTGCACAGAGAGAGAGATACCTTCTTTGTCAGAAAGCAGCATGTGCCTTGATTTGCTTTTCCCTCCTTCAAACACACGTAATCACAGTGACATCCACAAAGGCCTAAAAATCCACTATGTGAATAAACACAACCCAGAGCTCTCACAGAGCAAGGAGCATTATGTAAAAGTTCTCTGCATGGCAGACCTGTGCATAAACAGAAAAACACCACTAGTATATCACTCAAAACAATGCAAGAAAGCCGGTATTGGCTTCAGTCAGTATGCAATGTGACCATTTTATACTCAAGAGGATTTGATAAGATTAGTTGACGACAATCCATTCTTGAAATGTTTAAATAGATTTATCCAGAAATGCTTGCATTGAAAAAATGACTAATATAAGTTCTTTTCTCTGATTTCCTCCTAGAATGAACAAAGCAGTGTGCCAGTTTATGCTGAGAATTGTTTCTTTTTAATTCACTGTGAAGTTATGTATCTACCGCTTCAATTATTTCTACTCTGTATGTACTCAATTTTCTTTTCTAATTTACAGCTCCACGAGTTGAACTGAGTACTTGTGATTGTGAGGTTCTTTGCCTGGTAGTGGAGACTGAATTATGCCCTGTGAGCAGCCCCACTGGCTTTACATAGGGCCTTAGAGTCACCTCCTGTAACCCGTTTGCCTAAAGATTAACAAATGTGTAACAGACTGTGATGAAACAAGCATTTGGATACCACCTCATCCCCAATTCATTTACTCTAATACATGTCAGCACTGCACTGAAAAAGAATTGGAAGGAAAAAAATTAATTTATTTTCCTAAATACCACAGGTTTGACTCTAATCACACACAAACAGTAGATGTAGGTAAGAAGATTCTCATATAGCCGCTTGTCTGGAAAAAAAAACCCAGAGCTGAAAGTTTTCATAGAATCCTAGAATCATAGAATGG
>NW_009929716.1:64395-64632 GCF_000696875.1 Nestor notabilis | reverse complement strand
CGTGTCCGTGGCGGAGCGGAGCGGGCCTGAGACCATGGTGAGGGCCGGGAGCCACCTTCATTGCCCCCGTTCCTAGACCCATCGTCACCGCCTTCCTCCCTCAGCCTCTCCCAGCTCAGCCCCTCTCCCCATCACCCCTCACTCCCGCTGTTATAACCACTTAGACCCCCATGAGCCCCATTCCCTGGTTCCCATTTGTCCTGGTTGCTTAGACCGCTCGCTCGCTCCGCCCCCCCC
>NW_009929716.1:44703-63937 GCF_000696875.1 Nestor notabilis | reverse complement strand
GGACACCATTTCCACCACTGCCCCCAGCCTGCTCCTTCTCCCCACTCACCTTTGCTCTGTCCCTGCAGGAGCTGGAGGCGATGAGCAGATACACCAGCCCGGTGAACCCCGCCGTGTTCCCGCACCTCACCGTGGTGCTGCTGGCCATTGGCATGTTCTTCACTGCCTGGTTCTTCGTGTATCCCCTGGTTGGTGGTGTGGGAATGGGTTGGGGGGGTTAGGGCATGGACAGGCTGTCCTTTCATCCCATCTCTGTTATCACCTTAACCTCTGGACTGCAGCTATGAGGTGACTTCCACCAAGTACACACGGGATATCTACAAGGAGCTGTTGATCTCGCTGGTGGCCTCGCTCTTCATGGGCTTTGGGGTCCTCTTCCTGCTGCTGTGGGTCGGTATCTACGTCTGAGGCACAGACAGCAGAGCACCGGGACCACCCTGTGATCCCCTGCAGCTGTAAGCTCCTGAGGGCTTGTGTGGGGGGGTCCAGAAATGTGGCTGATCTCTACAACAGCCTCAGGGACAGAGCTGGGATGTGCAAAGAGCTGTGCCCTCCTTGCAGCAGCCGCCTCTGTCCCACCAACCTCCTTCATCTCCTCTTTGGTTCTAGGTGGGATGCTCCACAGAAGCTCTTTTTGTATTTCTTTTCTACTTCAGCACCACATCCCATAGCAGACACGGGCTGTGCTCCCCTCGAGTGACCTGTACCAGACCAACAAACCATCCCTGAATAAAACTGGCTCTGTGATGCCTCTGCCTTTGCACTCATGGTTTGTCTTTTAAATGATTCTGTGGTTTTCCAAACCACTTTCATCCTGGCACAAGATACCTTGGGATAGGCCTCGTGGTTATTTATGGATTTCCAAAGCCGTGTGTGCCCAGAAGTGTTTCAGTGCAGCAAGACTCTAGAAAATCAGTGTTTTCTGCTCCTTCCTGAGCCTGTTTTTATATCCCTCAACCTTCCCACCATTGTGTTCCCTCACCTTCTCTCTGTGGCTGTGCCCCTTCTCATCCTGAGCCAGTGGCTTTGTGGTCCCCACTCTTTGGCCGCTCAGAAGAGTTTATTTATGGCATATAACTATATTTTTATAGGTAGTTTTGAATTTCTAACCCAGTTTTCAAAGCATTTAGCTTTGGAAAATCCCACTGATGAACGACATGGGGGTTCCTCCATCTTGTGGGAAGCAGTTTTATAGGTACTGAACCAAAAACCACTTATTTCCCAGCAAGGGAGGATGTGCCAGGAGCCATCCTTGGATACAAAGCAGTATTTATATATTTATTTATATGGGCATATTTACCTCCAGCATAAAACAAAGTCTAAATAAGCCAAACAACAACAACAAAAAGTGGGGAATCCAGAGATTCAGCACTCAAATTCAGCAAAATATAAATATAAATCAGAAAGAAAGGAGGGAAACCACCTTTGTTCCCCACAAATAAAAACTGAGCATGATAATACCTGCTAAAGAATGCAACTCTACAAACTTGCTGGCAATATACAGTGATTAAAGCTGTGACAGCAACATTTAAAACCAAATTAGTGCTTTACTTGTTTTCTTCCTTAATTCTTGCAGTGGTGGCAGAGTCTCTATTTACAGGCTTTTAAGCTCCATCAGTAGGACAGAATGTTTGTGAATTTGCTTTTGAAACAAACTCTGAAACAGCCAAACTTTGGCAAGTGGCCTCATTTCCCCTCCTGCTGAGGATGGCTGGAGGGATGAAGCGTTTCCAGCGGGAAGAGAGCGGTTTTCCCTAAGCTGTAGGGCTGGAGGCAGCAGCTCAGAGCTCCCTCCTCTTGTGCAGGGCAAGGCCTGATTGTTAACTCTCTTGTTACTGATTGGGGATGGGGAACACATCTTCTGTTAGGGCACAGACACCTTTGGGGGGACTCTATACAACTGTTGCCTTGGGCTTTGAAGCAATCCTATGACCTTTAGTAATTACAAACCCCTTTGGAGCTCATTTCTGCTCTGCAGCAGCTGCCATACACTTTATGATACACTTGAAGCCAAGGTACTAGATCTAAACCACTAAAACCTGCATTCTGGATCCCTCTCCTGGGATCAGGACACCATGGATTGCTTCAGCCCGGTGCTGCTCTGCTGTGACACAGCTGTATGTGGGTAGGACCAGCCTTGGCACTTCAGGTGTTGCCTTAGTCTCAGTTTTTAAGCTATTTACTCCTGGTTTTGAGGCACTCAGTGTTTTATGTACGTGTGGGAAACCTCTGTTCCCTCGTGCTGTCCTGGCAGCAGAAAAAGGCACTAGAGATGTTTCCATAGCCCTTAGGCACTTGGGTTGCTTGGGGCCCTCATAAACCCCATGGCTTAAGCATTATGGAGAGACTCCTCCTCCTCTTGGGCCACTGCTGGTAGCATGTTTCTAGTGATTGATTCCTCCCCTCCAGGAGTGGCTTTGGAGATGAACTCGTGGTTCCTGGTTGTCCTCACCCAGGAACACCAGTGAGGGGGTGATGGCAGGCAGTGCTTTCAGCCCTGGCCCTCGCACCACCACCCATGACCTCTTCAGGGACCGAATGAGCACATGGGCGTCTAACCCAGCTTGAGGGGAATCAGCGCGTCTGAGATGGTTACCTCTAAGATGGGCAGGATTCAAAGAGCACGTGGTGTCACCCACCACTAAGGACATGTCAGACTGGGCCACTGATTGCCAAGTGGAGAATAAAAGCTGCCAAGAAAGTAACTTCCCAGTTTAAGGCCAAGCAAAAACAGGGTGGAGGGAGGGAAGGGCTCTATGTGGCTTCTCCAGAGCTACACCAGGGGTGTCCTTCCTGCTCACAGGGAGAAACACAGAATCCTGCTGAGCGTGGCACAGGGTGCCCAGAGGAGCTGTGGCTGCCCCACCCCTGGCAGTGTTCAAGGCCAGGTTGGACACAGGGGCTTGGAGCAACCTGCTCTAGTGGAAGGTGTCCCTGCCCGTGGCAGGGGTTGGAGCTGGAGGAGCTTTAAGGTCCCTTCCAACACAAACCAGGCTGGGATTCTACGGAGCTGAGCTGCTTGTGCGTAGGTTCTCCCACCCTTGAAGCCTCTTGTGTTCCCACTGAGCTTCCCAAAATTGGGTAGTCCCTTGGCTCTCCTCCTGCTGGGCTGCCCAGCATTCCCTGCTCACCCACTGGATCCAGCCTGCCTGGTTTTCCATAGATTTTAGTAACTGGAGAACATCACCAGTGTATAGTTGTGTTTGGTGCCTGTGGGAATGCAGCGGGAGTGCAGCCCTGAGCTTGAAACCTTCCAAATAAAGAGCCTTTGGTGGCAGAGACACCAACTCCTGCTGATGTCACATGGAATTGCAGGTCTATGGCTACTTTCCTGGGACATGCTTGGAAAGAAGCTCCAAGATGGGTTGACAGACAAAAACTGCTCCTGGACTGGGAAGAGGAGGATGCGCAGTGTCTTTGCAGCTTGTTTCTCTGGAGCAGCAGAGCCATCCATGTACTCCTCAGAGCTGGTGAAGGGAAGGAGGGATTGCTGTGTCCATCTCCACTGAAGGCAACAAAATGCAGCAGCCAGAGCCTAACGGTGATTCCCAAAACCAGTTTGGTTCAAGTGATGTCTAATGGCAGGGCTCAATGTGCTCTTCTCTGAAGCCAGCTTAGAGCGAGCTTCAGGATGGGTGAGTGACATCCTCCCCTCACTGCTTGTCCCCAGCAGTGGCTGAGCTTTCCTTAGGGAAATACAGCTCATCCTTCAGGAACTCAGATGTCTCCTTGGCAAGAGGTGCTGGAGCAGGATGAGGGGAGGACACAGGCACTGGTTGGTTGGTCTGATACATCCCAGCACTGCTGTAGCTTTAACATGGAGCTTTGCAGTGACCCCCTTTGGTTTCCTATGCAGGACACACATAGCTCAACAGGGACAGAAGTAATAGACCCATTTTTATACAGCTTAAACCCAAACTAATTCAGTAGTTTAGCAAGTTAAGAACTTGTAACAGTAAAATACCCAAAATACAGTTGTCTGCTTTCAGCCAACAGTGACAGCGAGGACACAGTCACTGCCATTGCCCCTTTGGGGGTGACAATCAGCCTCTTCAGTGCCTGGCAGGGAGCTGGTAGCCAGTGAAGCCACATCACACGGCCCCAGGGACTCAGCCTTGCTCTGCAGGGTGCCACCAGGCTTTGCCAGGGGTCTCCAAAGTACATTTGGGTGGCTGGGTTGACATGGCAGCTCCACACACTGCAAGAGGCCACACACTGCTGCCAAATGACAATTAAAAAGGGGTCCCACCACATTTAATGCAGGTGACTCAGGGTCATTTGTCTTCTGTGGGTTGATGGGAAGTGTCCTCACGTGTGGTTTGGCCTGGGCACAGCCTCAGCAGCAGCTTTAGTGGGGTTCATCCAGCCAGACCTGGGTATGGTGAAAGAGTCCAGCAAGGAGGGGGACAGAAGGGGCTACAGATGAAGCTGCACCTTCTGTTGTTGTCCATAGAGAGTCCATTCCAGGTCCAGGGGTCTGTGGGGGGCTATGGAGGGGTGGCCCTGGGCCAACCAGAAGGAACAGCAACTCCAGTGTATGACTTCCAGTATGTCCAGGCACAGCCTGCCTTTCCAAGCCAAACTCCAGCGTTGTGCTCTTGGAAAGGGCTCCAGTGTTGAGCAATTCCAGTGTTGTGAAGAAGTGATGTGGTACATCAGGGCCAGCACAAGATGGAGCTCCCATCCATGGGCAAACCCATCCAGTGTAATGCTTTCAAATCCAGTGTTGCAAGGGGGAAGGAGAAGTGATGGAGGACACAAATATCCCCATAAGGGATGGAGACACAGGTTTGGGATGGTGGGAGTCAGGGTGAGGTGAGCCCAGGAGATACCAAGGGGCTGGTTGTGTTTCTGCGGCTTAGGTCCCATGTTCTGCATGTGCTTCAGTGCCTGTGGCACCAGCCACAGCCAAACCAGCCCCACGCAGGAGCTGGGGGTGATGTGGGGCTGGGGGCTAGCAGAGGAGGGCATACAGGAGTCTTCCCCAGTGTCACCAGTCCCCCTTGGCTCTCTCCAAGCAGAGGGCACTGGTGCTGCCAGGACTCACTCACAGAGCCAGTAAAACTGAAGGTAATAGTCAGTGAAAAGGTGGCCCATCTGCTCAGGAGCAGTGCTGCAGTTGGCTTGGCCCTGTGAGAGAGCAAGAAAAAGAGCTGGTAAGAGTAGGATACATGAACTAAGGGAGGAATTGTGCCTGAATTATGTGCTGGGGCAGAGAAAAGTCATCCCACCACCACCTGGGTAACTGTGGAAGGCAACAGCCGTGATGGAGAGGGCTGTGGAAAGCTCTCAGTGCAATGTGGCCCCTAAACCTGAATCAGAGGGTAATCAGGCACTGGAACAGGCTTCCAGGAAAGTGGTAGAATCACCATCCCTGGAAGTGTTCCAAAACCATCTAGATGAGGCCTCAGTGCCATGGGTTAGTGGTGGCCTTGGCAGTGTGGGGGAATGGTTGGACTTGATGAGCTTCAAGGTCTCTTCCAACCTGGTTGATTCTATGATTCTAAGGCTCTCAGTGCAATGTGGCCACTAAACCTGCCATGGTCCCATTGCTCTCCTCCTGCTCAGCCTGGGACAAAGCAGCTGCTGGTACTCACAGGCTGTGCTACTCTGAAGTGGTAGGTGAACTCCCGGAAAGACATCATCACGAGAGGCCAACGGTGCGTGGTCTCCTGGGGAAGAAAGGAGAATGGCTGGGATGAGATTGGGGCTGAGCATCTGGGAATATCCTCCTGGGCCAGACTGGCAAGGAAACACAACCCTGTGCTGTCAAGTGCTGCCTCTGGAGGAGCAACGTCTCCAAGGTCAGCAATTGAGCTGGACTGAGAGAGACAAGGAGGCACCCAAGGGTAAGAAAGGGTCTGCTGCAGGCTCTGCACATCCAGGCCTGAAAAATCCCTCTGGAGGGATTTCTTTAGGATATGATACAGCCTGGACTCTTCCCAAAGTGCTGGGGCTCATGCAGAGGGGTTGGGTGGGATGATTCCATGAGTGAGCACATGTATCAGGTATCCAGCCACCTCCTGTGGATGTCTGATGTTGGCCAGTGCAGAGTACAGCTTTATGTGAGCATGGTTCCCTCTTGTGCTGCCCTAGCCAGGCTGATGGCATCCCTCTGCAGGGATCAGTGCTGTGCTGGTGTGACGTGTGGATTTTGGGCTGTTCCCTCCCTACCTGTGTGTCTGTGGCATCAGTGGAGCTATTCCTGCTCGCAGCATCCTGGCAGGGGTCACTGGAGACAAGGCCACAAAGGGAGATGGACACAGCGGAGGAGGAGCTGAGGAGACAAGACATGGTAAGACCCTGAAAGAAGCAGCCTCTGCCACCTCTTCCCCAACTTCAGAGGGACCACAACACCAAAGACATGAGCCCTGTGCACTCACTTCATCTCCAGGGTCAGGTTGGTGTTCACTGCTGTGAGCTGGCTCACAGGGATGCGGTAGGTGAAGTTTCCAGTCCTAGGGACACAAAGAGAACATTAGATCTCACCATGGTGGCTGTGGGATGGCCAGGACAGGACCCAAAGCCTCTGCTGGGCTAAAGCTATAGAGGGGAGGTCCCACACTGCTGCTGCCACCAGGGTGATGCCACCAGCCTGGCCTCACTCACCTGCATGTGTCAATGGCTGCACAGTGCTGGGACTCGATGGCCATATTGATCTCCAGGATGCGGATGGAGAGCAGCACTGGGCTGGACCCTGCAGGATGGAGAACAGGCTATTGAGGAACAGCAAAGGGATGCTGTTGGGGTACCCTGAAGGATGCCTGGCACCCAGACAGCCTTCTCTTATCACTATGTAATCAGAGAGGGGGGTCACACTGCTGCAGGGCTGTGCTAACACCACATCCAGCCATGGAGAGGCAGGAGAAGGGGTGCCCCAGACTACACCAATGGCTGGTCATCAGCACTCCTTTCTCTCTACTGCCAGCATCACTGAATCTCTGTGTTTCTTCTTCTAGATCTGATTTACCTATAGCTGAGCACACTGAGATGGGGTTAGGAATGGAGATGCTGCTACAGCAGCCTCCAAAGGGAACTAGCAACAGGGTAACATAGCCAGAAAGTGCAGGGTAGCACAGGGGAGGAAGGGCTCCAAGCAGGGCTGAAGGTTGAATCTGGCTGCACTGGGGGCAAACAAGCTGCAGGATGGAGAGACACAGTGAAAGCTGTGCAGGAGAATCATAGCATCATTTAGGTTGGAAAGGACCTTTAAGATCACCGAGTCCAACCATTAACCCATTTCAACAGTTCCCCTTCCACAGCAGGTCAGATGATACCACTTGTTTTGCTTATCAAGATGTGCTGTATGTATAAAACATTAACATTCAAAAGATGAGCCCCAGTTGCTTGAGAATACCCCAAGAGAGAGCCCAGGACCATGGTGTCAATGCAGCAAGAGAAGACAGAATCCACCTACCACCCATGCTGGGCTCCTCCGCGTGGGGCCACTGGCTCAGCGGCTGCTTGATGCTGCGCTGCTGCCGGGGCTGCCCCAGCGAGAGGTTGGAGATGTCCTTGGCTTTGCTGTGGGTGAAGGGGGAAGAGGGGCTGGCATTGGGGCTGCCAAAGCTCTGAGACCTGTCCGGTGTCTTTGGCCACTTGGCGTAGGAAGTCGCTTTCCCTGGGATGCCCCTGGATTTGCCTTTGATGTTTGTCACAGGCAGGAGAGAGGGTTGGCTTTGGTCTGTGATGGAAAAGGGAGAGAAAGGGTGTGGGGAGAGGTAGGGGGAGGCTGGGAGCCTGTTCCTGGTGGGATCCTTGCAGCAAAGGGAGGCTAGAGAGGGGCAAAGCAGGGACACAGCCCTGTGCTCGGCAGGGCACAGTGCTTAAAGCATGACTCGAGGGGTGTTTTGGCTCTGCAGCAACTGCCCAAGATGCTGTTCCTGCGGCAACAGTGATGGTGGTGGAGCAAATGAGCTTGCAAAAGCTCTGCTTGGGCAGCCAAGAGGCATCACAGCCCTGGAATGCCAGAAGCCTGCTCAAAGCCAACAGAGGAATAAGATCAGACTCCAGGTTCGGCTGCCTCTTGTGACTTGGTGCTGGCAAAGCAGCAGCTCCAGAGACCTTGCAGCCCTCACTTAGCTCTGGAACATGATCAGGAATGTCTGAACCATGCTGCGTGGGTTCAGCCTGGCAGTGCTGCTTTGTCCCACTGCTGCCTGCCAGGACTCAATGGGTCCTGGTAGGTCCCAGCGCAGGCAGGGGTGTGATGGGAACCAGGCATGTCCTTTCCTAACGTAAGACATAAGGTGAGACAGGGCTGGGGACATGAGGTGTTGCAATGGTGAGACAGACCTTGGTGTTGTCCCAGCTTCTCCTGGGTGCCTGGGCTGGTTCTTACCTGTCCGGTTAGTGGCATGAGTGGGGCTGGTCTCAGAGATGGTAACAGAAGAGGCATTGGTGGGAGCAGCAGAGCAGCAAGTGGAGAAACAGGGGGGGCTGAAGCAGGCTAAAACACTGGGACCAGGTGAGCCAAGGAGCAGGTCATGAGTGTCCTCTGTGGCTGCAGGACAAACAGCAGGGACATGAGGAGTTAAGTCAAATGGAGACATATCCAACAGGAGCAGCACCAAGTGCCCCCAGCATCCCTTCCACAGATCCCGAGCCCCAGAACCCTGCAGCCCAGAACCCCCCCGTGTGCTGGGTGCACCCCCAGAGCGTGAGCAGCAGCTCAGGGAGGGGATCCTGCCCCTCTGCTATCAAACTATGGGAACAACTTACAGAAAGAGCAGCAAGGAGTAACCAAGATCTGAAAAACTCTCTGAAACACAGCTGCAAGATCTGCCTGGTTGCTTTGTCTAGGAGAATGTGAGGAAAGGTCTTTGTTATGATAAAGCTTACAGTAAGTATTCTTTGTAATAGGAGGTTCTGTAGGGGAAAAATACTATGATGAGGTCCAAGAGTTGTAAACTAGAGATAAAGAAAGGAAACCCCAGATTGTCTTCCAACAGTACAGTGTCTTTGCTGTGGAACTATGAAATACTTCTGGGGAAATTCACAGGATCTTAAATATGAATTATTCTGAAATCTTTAAAACATACTTTCTGCTAAATACAGAGCCCCATCCCTGGCAGTGTTCAAGGCCAGGTTGGACACAGGGGCTTGGAGCAACCTGCTCTAGTGGAAGGTGTCCCTGCCCGTGGCAGGGGTTGGGGCTGGAGGAGCTTTAAGGTCCCTTCAACCCAAACCAGTCTGAGATTGTACGACCCATACATCACCCTGCACCACAACCCACCATCATGTGCATCCACCAGACCCTCTGCCCCACTGTTACCTACCATGATGTGTGGGGATCCTGCTGGCGGCTCCATTCGATGCAGCTGTGGATCGCACCATCTGTGTTTTATCAAAGTTCTGGCTTGACCTGAAATGGGGAAAAACGGTGAAACCTCCTCCGTGGGGACAACAGTGTCACTGTATGTGAAAAGAGAAGCGGCTGTAGCAGTGAGTGGAGTGATGGGACCAGGTACATGGAGCAAGAGCCGATGCGGAGAGCGCAGGGGTGAGGAGAAGCACAGACTGGAGCCATCTGGGAAAGGCAGGGCAGGAGAGAAGTATGCAAGCTGTGGAGACAGCGAGGAGAGCTTGGGAATGCCACAGCAGAGGCAGTCCTATGTCTGGTAGTGACAAGTCCCAGCTGGTTCAGAGGACACCAGTGATGCTCCCTTCATGCTCGCTGTGGAACAGGGTGGACTTGATTTCCAACAGTGTTCTCCTTGGTGGATTTATGTGCTCAGGTCTCAGCACATTAGGCTGTAACAGGCACCAAACCCTCACCATTCCTTAAGGGAATTGCCCCATTCTGTCTTGGAGACAGACTGTTCCTCACCTTGCTTGTTATAAACACAAACAATCCCACCCAGACTCATCCCAGGTAATTTCAGGTGTTCCACTGAAGCTACCAAGACCTGAGCCGAGGACACCACAGGCACGTCCTGGGGGTAAGGCAGATGGGAAAGGGGAGGAACCGCTGCCTTGTGCTGCTCTTCTCCAATGTCTACACAAGGAGCCCAGAGCAACACCACTTCTGGGCACCAGTTACATGGGCACACCACCTGTGGAGATATGGGATAACCTCTTGCCTTTACACACTGTAGCTGCCCACTGAGTAGGAAGTTTTACTGGGCTCCTAACAAAGATAATCAAGATTTTACCTGTCCAGACCCTGCCCAGGAGCAGTTCGGTTCTACCTGTCCCACACTGTACCCATGGCTTGCCTGTCCCCTTTGCACTGCTCAAGGTTTCTCAAAGATAAACAGAGCTTTCACTCATTTAGAGACACCAAAATACCACTTTGTCACCTGAAGGACTTAGCTTATTGCATGTATTTCTTTTCCTGGTGAAAGGAGATGCCATGATGGTCTCCTGGGGGGAATGTGGGCACGAGCTTCTGGAGTCAACCTTCCTCCAAGCCAAAGATGCATCCCTCATGTTCCTCCACTGCCTCATCAACACTTCCCAAGCATGGCTTTGTCCTGCATCCCACAAGCAGATACTTTTTAACAGCTTCCTATGAAACACCCTGATGTGGAGTTCCTGAAGAATTGTCTCTTCCACTGGTCTTCATGTGGTGCTTTGTTCAAAGGGACCTGATGGACAGGTAGGACCCGTATTTCGTTTAACCAAAGTGTTTTCCAGCAGCCCTGCAGATCCCATTAATCAAAGTGCTTTACAGGGCCTAATGAGCAACTCAGCACCACTCCCTCCGTCAGCACCTTTCCAAACACTCCCAGAGGTGATGGTTCATATAAGGAAATCACACAGGGTTTATTTCTATCCTTTCACACAGTAAGATGGGTTGTACTTGAGGGTGAACCTCCATAATAAAGCTACTCCCTTATAAAGAGAGCATAGGAACAGCTTTAGGGCTAATCCTTCTAAGTCTTCATCCTTTCACATACTCTCTTTAGTCCTTTCAAACTGCTCCTGCTCTACCTGTAGTATGTAATGTCTTTATTTAGCCTTTGATGAACTGGTTCTTCAATCTCCTACTCATTTCCCTTCCTCACAGGGTCCATAATCCTTCCTTTTGCAATCCCAGCTGCTGATGTATATTCATCTCCCTTCCTTTGCTTTCAATGTTTCTTGGTCTTCTTTGGTGGAGATGGAAGAAAGAAGAGGAATTGAGGGATGAGGCAATTCAATAAGAGTATAATGAAAGAGTAACATACCGTGGACACAGAGCGACCGGGACGCCAGGACCCCTGTACCGAAAGAGGGCCAGGAGACAGGCAGTGGGCACAGCAAAGGAGCTACAGGCCAGTGAGGAGAGATGGGAAAGGAAAGATGAGGAGGATATGGAAGACGATGGAAAAGAAAAAATACAAGAATGGGAAAATGAAAGGCAAAGTGGGAATAAAATGGGTGGGATGAGATGGAACCGGGACAGGAGGGAGAGGAATAGGACAGGGAGGAGGAAAGAGAGAGAAAAAAAGACTCATTATCTGGAAATGTGAGGTCCCAAAGGAAGGAAGTGAGACAAAACACTGTTCAGCACAGGCTGCTCATGCTTGCAGGGCTGGGGCTGTTCCCTTGATGCTCTCTCCACACAAAGGACAGTGTCTGCAGAGGAACAGCTCTGGGACACCACCACAGGAGGGATGTGGAGCTGTCAGAGTGAGGCCAGAGGAGGCCATGGGGATGCCACGAGGGCTGGAGCAGCTCTGCTCTGGAGCCAGGCTGAGAGAGCTGGGCTGGGGCAGCTGGAGAAGAGAAGGCTCCTCAAGGGGACACCTTAGAGCAGCTCCAGGGCCTAAAGGGGCTCCAGGAGACCTGGAGAGGGGCTTTGGACAAGGGATGGAGGGACAGGACAAGGGGAATGGCTTGAACCTGCCAGAGGGGAGACTGAGATGAGCTCTGAGGCAGAAGCTCTTCCCTGTGAGGGTGCTGAGGCGCTGGCACAGGGTGCCCAGAGAAGCTGTGGCTGCCCCATCCCTGGCAGTGTTCAAGGCCAGGTTGGACACAGGGGCTTGGAGCAACCTGCCCTAGTGGAAGGTGTCCCTGCCCGGGGCAGGGGTTGGAGCTGGAGGAGCTTTAAGCTCCCTTCAACACAAATCATTCTATGGTTCTGTGATACTATCAACACTCCTGTTTGGTCCAGCCCCACTGCAATAGATGGGATGATGCTCTTTTAGTCCAGCTGAAGAGGCATCCAAAGAACATTCAGACCAGCCACAAGTGGATATATGAGCAGCAATCAACAGGGTACTTCCTTTTTCTTCTCTGTTCCTCACTTCTTGCTCCAGATAATTTACCTGACACCAGACTGGGATGTGTGGATGTGTTTGGTTGGCTTTACAGCTTGACTCACTGGAACTGTCCTCAGCAACCCCACAGTGGCTGCTTTTTGTGCTTCAATCTCCCCTGGTCACCACATCCCTCCCACTGAGCAAGAATTACCTACCCATCGATATCCACAAGGTCCTCTTCACTGCGCAAGCTCAGCACATAGAGCGTGGACATGGACACCACACTGGAAAGAAAGAGGACGAGCATGGAGCAAGGGACATGTCATGGTACTGATCTTCCAAGGGATTCCAGCCCATGGAAGAAGCTGTAGGACCAAAGCCCTTTGCTGCTGAGCTGGAGAAGTGGGTCTCACCTGAAGGCCATGATGATGACCAGGGCGATGATGGTGCCCTGCAGGAAGCGCTGGCTGATGCACGCCTGCTCCGGGACAACTGATGGTGACTGCAAGAGAGAGACCCCAAGATGAGCTCAGGGTTTCTTATTGCTCTTGTCCTTGCATAGATCTCACCCAGCCCATCCCAAGCTTTCTTCCTGCTCCCCTGCAAGCCCCAAACCCCCTCAGCACACAAGCCAAGTAACATCTTCATTAGGCATGGACAAAAATGAAGGAGAGATCATGGAAATGGGAAGGGAGAGAGTCTCTCCCTCTCCAGCAGGTGTAAAGAGAACATATAAGGACCATGCAAGATGACTATTCTTAGACAGGCAACCTTCCCCTGCTCCTCTGGGAGCAGTTCCTTACCTTGCTGGCTACTTTGTGGGGCCTCTTTTTGTGGGGCACACTCCCTGCACGGCTGAACTGGCTTCCAGTTTGGCTGCAAGGAGAAAGGAGAAACAGAACTGAGCTGTGCAGGGACAGCACTCAAAGGTGAAAAGGTGATTCTCATGTGTGGCATGACCGGGGGCAACAGCACCAGAGGGATGTGGAGTCCAGAGGAGGCCCCGGAGCTGCTGCGAGGGCTGGAGCAGCTCTGCTCTGGAGCCAGGCTGAGAGAGCTGGGCTGGGGCAGCTGGAGAAGAGAAGGCTCCTCAAGGGGACACCTTAGAGCAGCTCCAGGGCCTAAAGGGGCTCCAGGAGACCTGGAGAGGGGCTTTGGACAAGGGATGGAGGGACAGGACAAGGGGAATGGCTTGAACCTGCCAGAGGGGAGACTGAGATGAGCTCTGAGGCAGAAGCTCTTCCCTATGAGGGTGCTGAGGCGCTGGCACAGGGTGCCCAGAGAAGCTGTGGCTGCCCCATCCCTGGCAGTGTTCAAGGGCAGGTTGGACACAGGGGCTTGGAGCAACCTGCTCTAGTGGAAGGTGTCCCTGCCCGGGGCAGGGGTTGGAGCTGGATGAGCTTTAAAGGACTCTTCCAACACAAACCACTCTGTGATTCTATGACCAGGGTTTGATGCAGATGCTGGGGCAACCACCCCTCTATATGCCACACTACAGCACTAATACTACAAGCACAGTCTTATAGGAACCACTATAGGTTACCACCTCCTTTCTGAATGCTGCTCAGCCCAACACACACTGGAGAACCACCCTCCACAGCCTGCCCAAAAGAGTCTGGGATGCTATGATGATTCTATGACAGTCCAAGCCCTTGTCACTTCATCTGCCCACGGGTTGGTGCAGTGCTGTCCCACTGCCCAGAAAGCCCGAATTCTGACCCGAAACCTGCATAAGCTCATGAGGGCAGTGTGATGATTTTGGAAGATGAGAAACTCTTTGTCCTGAGAAAGCCACTCACTCACTCTAAGGCAATGTGGAGACAACGTCATACCAAGGTTTATGGGCTGGTCTAAGAGCAGGCTGTTGATATGTGTTTGCAGACCTGTCTGATCAATCCCAACACCTTCAATCTACCCCAGGCCAAATGACAACTACCAACACCCCACCTCTCCTCCCCTTTCCCAATCCAAGCTGTTACTCAGGGCTGTCTGGGCTCAAAAGGAGCCTGTACCCTCAGGATGCCCCTACCTGAATGCCCCAGAGCTCACAGTTGACTTCATGCTGTCCAAGCGCTTCAGCTTGGCCAGCTTGTGGCTCCACCTCTCCAGCTCATCGATGCGGGTCTCCAGGTTGTCTGTCAGCTTGCAGAGCTCCTTCACAGCTCCCACGTTCTCCATGAAGATGCGTTCCTGCAGGGAACAGGTCACAGTCTGAGTGGCCTGGAATGTGGAGACACTTCTGCTCCCATGGATCTGGCTGCCCTGAGTGCTCTGCTGTGCCCTGTTCCAAGGGAAAGGCTACACAACACCATCATACCTAGATCCCTACAGCCCCTGGACACAAGAAGAAGTGGTAAATACTCCATCCCTGGCAGTGTTCAAGGCCAGGTTGGACACGGGGGCTTGCAGCAACCTGCTCTAGTGGAAGGTGTCCCTGTCCGGGGCAGGGGTTGGAGCTGGATGATCTTAAGGTCTTTTCCAACCCAAACCACTCTATGGCTCTATATTCCCTTCAAACCAAACTAAAACAAGGAATGTTAGTGCAGGATCCCTGAGAACTCTCCTACTGGTGCTAATTCAGAGTCCTTCTCACTCACAAAAGACATACACAGAGTCTCCAAGGAGCCTTGGTCAAACCAAGTGAGCAACACTCCCCATCTACCCCTTCTCTGCCCCTCCCCAGCCCTCCCAGTCTGTCTCTTGCTCTACAGCACAAGCTGTTGGAGCTATTCTGCAGCCTCATCCAACAGAGCTGATCCAGCTCAATGGAGAGCCCAAATCAAGAAGCCCCTGAAGAGCACCCTTCCTCCTCATGTGCAGATGGGCTGTAGAAGGTCAGGTTCACATCTACTAGCTGCTGATGTAATTGCAGGGATCTGGAATTCCACCAAGGGAAAACAAGGCACTAAGGTCAGTCCTGGCCATTCGTATTCCGGACAGTGATTCAGGAGAGAGCTGGCAGCTTTGGGAAGCTCACCCCTTGTGCCCAGAGCAGCAAACAGGTTACAGAGAGGTCAGGCAGCCAGGTGCTCTGGGTTATCTTGACATAAGCACCTTATCTTATCTAGAAAGGAGAGATTATGACTAAGAGCCTCCCTACAGGAGGCTGCCAACAAGGAGATGCTCCCTTCCTGAGGGAGGTGCTGCCAACTTTCACCAGCATCAGGCTAATTCCTCCCTACTGATGTCTGCTGTCCACCATCGGAAAGACCAGCCAGGTCTCAAACCCATCTGGGTTGTGTTGGTTTAGAAGCACTTCCCAGCCATCGGTTTCCCTCTTCCATTTCCAGCTCCACAGGTTCAACAGCCTCCCTGTCACCAACCTTGTTCACCACCAAGAAGTTCTCAAGGGTCTTCCCATTGGAAAAGACCAGGTCCCCGGTGTCCTTCACAGCTTCAGGGAGGATCTCCTTCACCTCCTGAGCAATGACACCTGCATGGGAACAGCACAGTGGAGAGTCAAGGTGATCTGGGCAGGGTTCCTCTTGCCACAGCTCTTTCTCTGGCCCATGTAGTCGCTATCACAGAAGCCCTATAAGCCACTGTGGGAAATGCCATCCTCTTTCCCACCCATTAAAGAGGGAATTTCATCAGATGCCTAAACTTCAGCTGGGGAGAAGCCCCCTCTCAACTACCCCATGCTCGGGTAGAGCTGCAGGGAAAGGCAGGGCTTGGCACCACGTATAAAAGGTGGGTTGTGGAACGTGAGGTCCAGCACTAGAGTCACAAGCAGGTCACTGTGGTGAGACATGGGGCCTGTACCTGTCTCAGAGGTGTTCTCAATGCCCACTGTGGCTGCAAACTCAGGCTTGTAGTTGTAGTGCACCAGCCGCATCCGGGAGATCCTTTTCAGCTGCTCTGTGGTGTCCACCTGCATAAGACAGACACATGCACCTCCTAAATGGGATGTCGTTCCTTCAGTTCCCATCATTCTGGTTCCAAGCAGCAAACCCCACGACAGCCCATGGTAATACCCCTGTGAGACAGCTCTGGACCTGCCCAGACCAACATTAGGACAAAATGCATCTGCACTGGAGCTCAGCTCTTGGGATTGCCCAGGTAAAGCTGATCCAGTGGCCCAGCGAGGCCACTGACCTCCCTGCCTACAGCAGCCCTGAGACAGGCAAGAGATGAGGTTTGCTCTGTGCTGCCTCTTGGATGGAGCACCCACCAAGGAGGCAGAAGGGAGGAAGAGGGTGCAAAGCTGATGTTCAACAACTGAAACTGGACAACCTGGGCTTGTGGAAGGTGTCTCTGCCCATGGCAGGGGTTGGAACTGGATGAGCTTTAAGGACCCTTCCAACACAAACCAGTCTGGGATTCTATGAATATGGGGTGAATCACAGAATGGTTGAGGTTGGAAGGGACCATCAGAGAAGCAGGGTTGCCTAAAGCACGTTGCTCAGAGTTGTGTCCAGATGGGTCTTGAATATCTCCAGGGAAGGAAACTTCACAACCTCTCTGGACAACCGGTTCCAACACTCAGTCATCTGCACAGTGAGGAAGTTCTTCCTCGTGTTCAGGTGGAACTTCCTGTGGCTTAGTTTATGCTCATTGCCTCTTGTCCTATCTGCTGGCACCATTGAGAAGAGTCTGGCCCCATCTTCTTGACACTCTCCCTTCAGATACTTGTACACATTGATCAGATACCCCCAAACCTTCTCTTCTCCAGGCCCGGCTCCCTCAGCCTTTCCTCATAGGAAAGATGCTCCAGACCCTGAATCATTCTAGCAGCCCTTTGCTGACTTGCTCCAGGAGCTCCATGTCTCTCTTATACTGAGAAACCCAGAACTGGACACAGTCCTCCAGGTGAGACATCCACCTAAGAGGACTTCAGAGCAGAGCTGAGCCTTCCACCAAGGCAAAGCCCTAGTGGGCAACCTGATATACTCAGGTTTGTAACTTCTGCATTTACTGGTTCTGGCTAACAATGGAAGAGTCAATATTCCTTAAGACACAGTGGACAGGCTGTGTCTGGGACAGACAAGGACAGACTTCTAAGGCACTTCCCATCTGGTCAACAGGAGCTCACATTGCCCATAAGGACCATGTCAAATCAGCAGTTGAAAGAGGCTCACAGGGACACTTACATGTTCTGAGGTGCCTTTCAGGTCTCTGATCACCCCAAGCCTGCTTTGCCTGGCTCTTACCTCCTGGATGTCCTCCTTCACTCGGACATCTGAAGGGTGCATCAGTGAACCCATGACCTTCACGTTGCCATGGACCACGAGGGCTTCATCGGGGCGGTCCGTGTTGATGCCGACCCGGCCGTGGTGGAAAACAGTGTCGGGGAGCTGTGCCCGCTGCCAGAGCACATCACTGTCACTCTCAAACTGGCCAGGGTTGGAGGCCTGTGGAGGGACAGGGAAGTTGGGACTGAGAAGTAGCAGGTCCAGGGAGAGGAGCGCTGCAGTGGTGCTGGGCAGAGGCACTTGGAGATGTAGACAGAGTGAGGAGAGCCCTACAGACACATCCCTCCATGCATGGTGCAGGACTGTAGAGCAGGAGAGGCTGAAGGCCACAGAGGGACATCAGAGAGTCCCAAGCTGTTGTGGTGGCCTGGATGGTGCTGTCCCCATTAGTATGGGTGGAAAACAGCTCCAAAACAAAGCTTGGCATAAGCAGAAACACCCAGCAAGGGTGTCCTTGCTCCACAGAAGGAAGAGAGGGGGAAGACCTTGGGTGAAACTGGTGCATGTTCATTCAGGTACCCTGAGAAGTAAGAAGGGGCTGCTGAGATGAACAGGATGTTGGGATGAGCATCTCTAGGTCATGAGATCCTGGCACGGGTGCCCTCTCCAGCCTGCACTGCACTGAATTACAGCCCTAGGAAGACATAGAGACTGAGCTGTGGCAGTCCCAGCCCCACAGGGACAGCAAGGACCTGGACAGCCAGCCAGGGCAGAGCCAGCAGAGGACAATCAAGGCTGTGGAGGTCTGAAAGAGAGTTTTGCAAGGCAAAGTGGCAGGGACAAAGATGTGCTGCCAGCCCTGGGAACAGATCCCAGCCTGCCCTGACAGCAGAGGCAACTTGACATTCACCTGCTGGCTCTGTCCAAGCCCCTCTCTGCAGGAGCCCTAAAGGCTGTGCCTCCTCTGCTCCTCTCCCTGCTTTCTTGAGCTGTCTGTTCCCTCAGCTACCAGAGCTGCTCCAACACCCCACTCAGAACCACACAGGACAGCAGGAGACCAAGTGACATGGCTGTTGCTCCTGGGTCCCAAATCCTGGGTTCTGCTGCTGTGGTTCTGTGCCCCACATGAGATGGGGCAGGCCAGGTTGCCTGCATTTCTGTTTGGTTCTGTGGTGGGCACCAAGGACGCTGCAGATCCTTGCACACACTGAGGCTGCCCTAATGAAGCACATGTGGAAAGGCAGGAGCCAGAAGGCAGGCATGGACAGGGAGAAGCAAAGCTAAGAGACTGGAGAAGATGGGAAAGGGATAGGTGGGGAAAGCACTGAAAAGCCAGAGGAGGGAAGGAGGATCACCAGCCAGGACATCCAGCAAAGGACTGCTGGGTACCTGCAGAGGCTGAGGGATGAGAAAGAGACTTACCCTGACAATGATGCGCTCAGAGATGTGAGCTGCCAGCGTGTAGTTCTGGTTCTGTGCGTGTGCCTGCAAGGCCACCACGAGCATGAAATACCTGCCAAGAGGGAGAAGAGGTCAGGGTGCCATCCTGCACGGGGAGCTGCTTCCTCTGGAGGCTGAGGAGGGCTTGGAAAATCCCCTCTCATTGTGCTGTGGTGCACAGGCACTGCCCCAAACCTCTCATGAATCATAGAATAGGTGGTGTTGGAAAGGACCTTAAAGCTCCTCCACCCCCTGCCCCGGGCAGGGACACCTTCCACTAGAGCAGGTTGCTCCAAGCCCCTGTGTCCAACCTGGCCTTGAACACTGCCAGGGATGGGGCAGCCACAGCTTCTCTGGGCACCCTGTGCCAGCGCCTCAGCACCCTCACCGGGTAGAACATATTCCTAATATCTGACGTCCCCCTGGGTAATGCACAACATGGATGCAAACAGCTTGGGGTGGCCCTGATTTTAA
>NW_009929716.1:36228-44638 GCF_000696875.1 Nestor notabilis | reverse complement strand
TCTCTTCTCCAGGCTGAACAGCCCCAATGTTCTCAGCCTGTCTCCATACAGGAGCTGCTCCAGCCCCTGCTCATCCCAGTGGCCTCCTCTGGACTTGCTCCAACAGCTCCATGTCCTTCTGATGTTGAGGACACCAGAACTGCAGGATCCTTGTGCTGTGGGCCACACGCACTGTCCCCAACCCCTCACAGAGTGGGGACCCTTCTTGTGGCCACAGCAGACCCCTCCTCTCCTCCACACAAACAAGGATGGCCAGTTCAGGACCTGTTCCCCATATGTCCCTCCCTCCAGCTACACTTCCCAACCCAGGGACTGGCACATCCACAGGTCCTGGGTGCTCAGAACAGCTCGGAGAAGGTATGTGTGCTCCTCACCTCTGGTCTGGGTTGGGTTTGCCTTTCTTCCGCATGTTGTTGGCTGTGGTCTCGCTGAAGTGCAGCCGCCCCACGGTGACTTTGGTGACCTGCTCTGGAGGCAGGTTGACCCTGAGGAAAGCAGAAGAGAGAAGTGAGTGAGGACACTGCTGGAGAGGACATGCTTTGGGGAAAGGCTGCACGGAGACCTCAAAGCAGCTGCTGGTATCTGAAGGGGGCCACAAGGACACTGGAAAGGGACTGTAGGTGATGGGTTCAAACTGAAACAGGGGAAGTTTAGGTTGGATACAAGGAAGAAGCTCTCCCCTGTGAGGGTGCTGAGGCGCTGGCACAGGGTGCCCAGAGAAGCTGTGGCTGCCCCATCCCTGGCAGTGTTCAAGGCCAGGTTCGACAGAGTCTTGGGTGACATGTTTTAGTGTGAGGTGTCCCTGGCCATGGCAGGGGGGTTAGAACTAGATGATCTTAAGGTCCTTTCCAACCCAAAGCATTCTATGATTGTGTGGCCATCTCCTGACCTGCTCCATCAAGGCAGGTCTATGAACTGGGCATGTAAAGGGAATGTAAAGAGAAGGAAATCTGATGTGGGAAGCAGGAGCAAACTGGAGACTGTGACATCCACAGCACAATCCCGAGACCTCCAGCTCAGCCCATTTCCCCACCTTCTGCTGCTGCTGCTTATGCCCCAACATCACTCATCACAACACGAGCAACACTCACGTCACAGGGTTGAAGGGCCGTTTGCTGCGGTCAGACTGCGACTGCTCTATGTTGATCGACTGGTTCAAGGCCTCCAGCTGGAGACAAAGATTGGGGCAGGTTACAAAGAGCAGAGAGTTGAGACCTTCCCCTTCCCACCTCCTTCACCCAGCACAGGGCAGCTGTCTCCCCAGCCCTCCTTTCACTCAGTACAACTGACTTGCAACACCCAACCTGAGCATGGTCATTGGCCAAGCACTTGGGAAGCGGGTGGTTGAGGGTGAAAGGATCTTCCCAAAGTCCTTATACACCTCCAGAGTCAATGGTGAGTGAGAGGCAGCCCAGAAGACACCCAGCCACGGTGTGTCCATGGACCTGAGTCCACCTCAGCACCCATTAATCAAGATCTGCCTTGTTCTGGCCATCACTACTCTCCCTACACACTCCCCTATGAGGCAGGACATGAAGATGAGGTGTTGCCTGATCCCAGCCTGCCAAGCACCCCTTCTCCCTGCTGGATTTGCTACTGGCCCCTAGCTCCCGCTTGCCTTCACTCCGTGCAGCTTCAGGTAGAAGCACTCTAAGGGTTTCAGGCCCTCGGGGGTCTTCACATACTTCGGATCTCCGAGCATGCCGATGTAGACCGTGACCTGGAAGTGATTCTTCTTCTGGCACACAAAGGCATCGTCACCCACAGAGAAGTTGAAGCCCTTGTCAGCATCCACGCGGTATGTGAGCATCGGGCTGTGGAAAGGACAACGGGTGTTGGAGCACAGCCCTGTGCACCCCATGGAAGGCGATGCTGGTGGATGAGCCACGCACCCAAAACAGAGGCAAGGAGGGATCCATGGGGCATGGTACATGGCCACAGCCTGGGGTATGGATGGGAGCATGGGAAGGGCTGTGGGACCAGCTCACCTCTGTGTTCCACCATACACAAACAGTCCCACCACACCACAGATGGTGAAGACCACATCTACCCACACATAGAGCCACAGAATAATCCTGAGGCACAGCAGGCACGTAGGAGGGGAAGGAGGGTTGTGTTGGGACAAAAGAGATGGCTTCTGATGCCATCCCTCCTGTCTTGCACTGATGCTGCTCTTGGGGCTGATAGGCACAGGCAGGCCCTGCCCAACATGAACCCAACACCTTGCCCGAGCCCACACAGGAACCCACCCTGCTGTGCAGGGGTGAGAGCTCAGAGAAGGTCCATCGCTTCCTGAAGCTTTGCTTTGCTTTAGGTGGGTCTTCAACTGAAAAGGAACCCCCCATGTGCTGGGCTGCACCCCGAGAGAGTGAGCAGCAGGTCAAGGGAGGGGATTCCCCCCTCTGCTCTGCTCTGGGGAGACCCTCCCTGCAGTCCTGGTCCAGCTCTGGGGCCAGGTAGTGACCCCTAGGACAAAGGGGAATGGCTTTAACCTGCCAGAGGGGAGATTGAGATGCTTCACCCATTGCATTCCCAACATTGCCTGCTCGATCCTTGCTACTGCCTCCATGCTGGATCCCCAGAATCATCCCCCCTGCTCCAGCTGCTGCCAAAAGCTTCCAGCTCCAGCAAGTCTGGAGGAAAAAGAGAAGGAGAAGGAGGAGGAGGAGGGGGCCCTGGCTGCCCAGTGAACACACACCAGCTGGGGAGGTTTAATCTACATCTCTTTAATGGGCTGGTTCCTATGGGAACGAGGGAAATACGTGGCCTCTGCAGCAAGTCCCTTTTCTCTCACCATCCAAAACCCCAGCCCTGGGCTGGTGGGCCCCTGGGGCACCACTTGCCCTTGGTGGTGGGAAAGGAGATGCCTCTTCTCCCACCTCCCCATCAAGCAGCACACCCAAATCCCATTGTAATTAGAGCTACGGATGAGGTAAAGGGGAGCTCAGCCTTGACATCACACCTAAAGACTCTGGAATGCTCTTCCACAAAAGCAAACCACTTGTGGCTTCCACCTTATTACAGACAGATAGTGCCCGGAGCAATGGGAGGGGAGGTGGCCAGGCTGGGAAGCAGGAGATAGGGAAAGGTCACTCTCGCTCCCCTCTTATCCCTTCCTTTCTTCTGGGAATAAAGCCATCCTCCCCCTACACATGCTTGAGGGGTTAATGCGGATGAAACCTGGAATAATGCTGGGATGACCACAAGCAACTACTCATTACTTGCACCCCAGGGACCTGGGGCTGTCGTGCCGTGTCCCAAACACAAACCAGACGGTGGGAGCAGAGCACTACCTTAGCCCAGAAGCACGAGAGGAATTCCCCTCTATGCTCTCACTCTCCTCCTAACCTCAGCCCTCAGTTCTCCCTCTGGCTCTTTGTGATGGGGAGCTGGGGCTGGTCTGAGCACCCCCTGTGCTACCCCCAAAGCTGGAACTGCTTCCCCTGCCTCTGCCTATGTCTTTCCAGCACCCTCAGTATTCACCACTCATCCTGCTGTATTTTAATAAAGGAAGATGAGGAGAGGGAGGGTCTGGTTGAAATTCCAAACCATGGACGCTTCCAAAACATGCTCTGGTTAACATCAAACTGATGGCTGCAAAACATGTGCCAACAGAGGGGAGAGCCAGGCTCCCCTTCCTCTGGCTTCTAGAAATACCTGACCCCTCCAGACTCTTCCCCACAGGCTTCTTTCCCCTGAGATTTCCCAATGGCTGCTGCTGGGGCATTCCCCAAAGTGGGATCCTGCACTGGGGTATATGGGGGGATCCTGCACGGGGGTAGATGGGAGGCAAGAAGCGGCTTTCCAGGTATGAAAGAGCCCAGAGATCCCCCCAGCCCTCTGCCTTCAGCCCAAGGAGCTGCTCCCAGCTCAACCCCACTGTAGGATGGGGTATCCCTTGAATCTCCTATTCCAGTGGTTTTCCACTCTCACATTGTAAATCCCACCTGGAAGCAGCAAATCCACTCCCCCACCACCATCTCCTGCCTCTGGCACTGTTAGGACCCCGATGACCCTTACAAAACCCATCTTCCCCTTCCTGTCAACCCACAGGGATCTCAGAGCGACCATCACCCTGCCCTGGACCAGGTCCTTCGGCAGCAGTGCCCCTCTCTGATGCGTGGCTGCTGTAAACGGGGTGATAGAAGAAGGAAGTACAGGTGACCCCGAGGCAGAAGTGGTTCCCGGATATAGGGATGACACCAGCTGCTGACAAGGCAACATCCCAGGGGCAGCCAAAGCCCTGCTGGCTTTTCCCAGGAGAGTCAGAGGGCAAAGTGTCAGGAATAAAGGGCTGGGGTCAAATGGATTGTTTTAGCCAAAATGCCCCCAACAAAGGCAGATTAAGGCCAGGAGCAGAAGAGAGGAGGTTTTTCCCAATCTGAGGGTTAGAGGTTACAAACTCCCCATGTCTGGTACCACACTTAGAGAAGCAGGGAGCAACCTCACCCTCCACATTGAAGTGCAAAGGGAAAGATGCTGCAAGGAGAAATGTCTCATGTCAAAGGGAACTGTACTGGGATCTGTGGCTGAGAGCAGGATGTCAGAGGGATGCTCACATGCCTCAACTGGTTCCTCTCTGGAAGAAAGATCTCCCACACTTCTCTCCTCCTTCCTTACAGGTTCCACAGTATCTCAACTGCTCCTAAGACACGATGTCTGGAGAATCCCTAAGTCCAGGAGCACTCACTAATTCCATGCACTGATAGAATCAGACTGGTTTGGGTTGAAGGGAGCTTAAAGCTCCTCCAGCTCCAACCCCTGCCACGGGCAGGGACACCTTCCACTAGAGCAGGTTGCTCCAAGCCCCTGGGTCCAACCTGGCCTTGAACACTGCCAGGGATGGGGCAGCCACAGCTTCTCTGGGCACCCTGTGCCAGCGCCTCAGCACCCTCACAGGGAAGAGCTTCTGCCTCAGAGCTCATCTCAGTCTCCCCTCTGGCAGGTTCAAGCCATTCCCCTCGTCCTGTCCCTCCATCCCTTGTCCAAAGCCCCTCTCCAGGTCTCCTGGAGCCCCTTCAGGCACTGGAACTTCTCTGAGGTCTCCCCAGAGTCTTCCTTTCTCCAGGCTCAGCACCCTACATGATCCCCTCCGCTACCTCAGATACACTCACAGCATGAGAGTGAGACCTCAGTGATCCATCACTATGGGACTAGCCAAGCTGGCCAAGACCATGTCACTAACCCAAAACATCCAGCAGGACTGGACCACATCACACTGGTCTCCACTCCCTTGATGAGATGCAGGACCCGCAGCAAGGTTTGGTGCTGGTTGTAAGGACACTTCTTGTAACCAAGAAGTGCAAGCTCAGGTTTAGCCTGCACATGGAGAGCACCAATTTGCTTGATGGGAAGAGGACCACACCAGTTCCCAGGGTCAGAGCAGAGGAGCTCTGGGCTCTGCATGGAACGTTCCTGTTGAGAGCTGCTCTACCCTTCCCCAGCTGCCTTCCCTCAAACTAAACAAAGGTGGGGAGGGAGGAGGGAGCCTGCTGGCATTTATCAGAGCACGCTGTCAAGGAGATGAATTACTCCTGCTCCCAGGAGTAAATTACTCAACTGCCTGGTCCCAGGCCTCTCCAGCACTGCTGCTGGAAACCAGTGAACCCTTTTGATGGTTCAGCGAGTCTCAAACCACAAAACCAGTACAAAAGGCCAAGGAGAACTATATTATCAATAACACTAATCCAAGACTTTGGGCTCCTTCACCCAGCACTGAGATTCCTCTCCCAAACATAAGTACAAGACTGAGACACAAGCCCAGCAAGCGCAGGCACAGATTTCCAGGCACCTCCAGTTGATTCCATGCAGCAACTCTTCCTTCCTTCCCTCCGTTTCCTTAATCCAGCCTCATTCTAGGAAGTATGTGTCAAACCTAAATCCAGGTAGTTCATATGATTCCTGTTGCTCTTCTCCTGGCAGAGGGCTGCTACTCCATGGGGATTCCTGGGGATGGGGAATCGGTTGTCATTCACACAACTGTATTCACATTCACTGTACAGGTCTCTTAGAAGGCAGGAAAAGCTACTTGGGAACTGCAGAACTAGTTCAGCCCCCCACCATGCTGTCCTCATCTCACTGAGCCATGGCAATAGCTGAGAAGCTATAGCTCCAAGATAGAGTTCAGAACAGCAGGAAAAGAGAACTGGTTGATGGACCACTTCTCTGTAGCTTTCTGCCAGGAAGATGACTGAACAGAGATGAAATTGCCCACTTACTCACAGGCATAAGGTACAGATACGATCTGATGTGACAGCTACACTCACTGCATGAGGAGAGCTCTTAAATGGGCTCAAATGGTGCTGGTACAAGGTGGAAAGAAGTCTCACAGGGCTCCTGAGCATCACAAACCCTACAGGACTCAATGATCTTAAGGGTTTTCCAACCTAAATGATTCTATACTATCATTTGTGTGGGTACAAGGAGGAGAATAGGGCCATGAAGATGCTGCAAGGGCTGGAGCAGCTCTGCTCTGGAGCCAGGCTGAGAGAGCTGGGCTGGGGCAGCTGCAGAAGAGAAGGCTCCTCAAGGGGACACCTTAGAGCAGCTCCAGTGCCTAAAGGGGCTCCAGGAGACCTGGAGAGGGGCTTTGGACAAGGGCCTAAAGGGACAGGACAAGGGCAATGGCTTGAACCTGCCAGAGGGGAGACTGAGATGAGCTCTTGGGCAGAAGCTCTTCCCTGGGAGGGTGCTGAGGCGCTGGCACAGGGTGCCCAGAGAAGCTGTGGCTGCCCCATCCCTGGCAGTGTTTAAGGCCAGGTTGGACACAGGGGCTTGGAGCAACCTGCTCTAGTGGAAGGTGTCCCTGCTCCTGGCAGGGGTTGGAGCTGGAGGAGCTTTAAGGTCCCTTTAATCCAAACCATCCTATGATAAATTCTGGTGCAGCGCTCTACCAGGAGAACTAAGAGATCTTCCATGTAGAAGTAGATGTAGGTTCAGCTTGCTCAGGCTCTCCTAGAGCCATCTGGTCTCAAGCCTACCACAAAGGAGGAAAAGTCCACTGAGGCAGTGTGTAAACTGAAGATTATCAATCAACCTTGACCTTAACGCTTAATTCTGGTCAAATCCAGCACCTCAACAAAGTGCACGTGGGTTCCTCCAATCTACATGAAGTCAGGTAAAAGGAATTTACTCATTACACAACGGGATGATGACCTAAATGCCACTGAAGTGGGTTTGCTCTGGCTAAATCCTAAAAGCAGGAATTAGGCAAGTGAGTCCAAGTGGTCCAAAGAACGTGCGTTGGGTTTGCAGAAGTGAAAAGCTGTGATTTGCAGCACTTCAGCAGCTTCTCTGTTGCCAATATAGTGTAGTTTGCTCTGTCAATCTGCCTGTATGATGCTGGGGTCCATGGATAATCTCTGGAACAAGGAATATAACAGGGACTGGAACACTTGCAGATGGTCTGTGATAAACTGAAAGGCTTGTGGCGTGTTTCAGATGAGAAACCATTTACCCAGTGCAGGTAAATAGTGAGATGGAAGGAAAAGGGAGCTTATCATGTCCAAGACAAAAGCAAAAGGTCTGCTTCAGGATGCACAGAGCTCTCTGGACCCTGCTGACTGCACAAGGTGCTTCTGTAGTAGTGAGAGCCCTGCAGAGACTGATGGTGGAAGAGAAGCCACACCAGGGAGTGACAGGCTGTGACCAAGCATGCCCTGAGTCAGAGATAGGGATTTGCTCCTCCTGGGACCTCCACTTCTCAGGAGCACTTGGACACAGGGCAAAGACAGTGAGGCTTAAGGCTTGAGGCAATACTGGCACAAAAAGAGAGTCTGGGAGAAGCAGGAACAGCAGCAAAAGGCAAAGGTAGCTTTGTCAGGGAGGAAAACAGTGTCACAACTGCCCAGAAGCAGCTGATATTCCTTCTGAAGGTGGGAGATGCTGCCTTTATGGAAACAGGTTAGTAAACCAGGAGTAACCCCCTCTGGAAATCAACCCTCTTCTGCTGTGGTTGAGAAACAGCCACAAACAGTGTTTGCCAATGACTGGGTGTCACCAACCAAGTAACCAACTCCAGCCAAGAGTCCCTTCTCCAGAGGGAACAACTCCCAGCATGGCCCAGCCACCTCAGGTCTGTGATAGAGACTGGTGCAAGGACTGGGGCTGGGGGTGCAGGAGGGCTAGGGCTTAGAGCAGCACATCCCTGCACATCCCACGTCCTGCTCTGCCTCCATGACTCGGGTCCTGGCTCCCACCCTCAGCACCATCCAGGCAAGGTGTGATAACAGCTTTGGGTTACCTGGTATCCCAGACAACCGAGCACCCCCTCCTGTGTGTCCCCTAACAGGACCCCTACCAGCCCCTGGCTGAGCACAAAGAGGAGGAGGGGAAACAGGGGGAGGTTCATTTGCTCCCAGAGAGGTTCCTGGAAGCCAGGCTGCGGCTTGCCAGCTCCCTGTCACCTCCA
>NW_009929716.1:34655-36195 GCF_000696875.1 Nestor notabilis | reverse complement strand
TGTGCAGCTTGTCCTTGCGCTGCCTCCACCCTTCACAACCTCCCCCTCCAGCTCCCAGCCCCTCACTGCTCTCTGCTCCCCACCTACCTCTGCCACCCCTTTCCTCTCCACCCTCTCCCCTTGCCCCTCTGCCCCCCTCCTGGCTTCCCAGCCTTCCTCACCCCTTCCCTCTGCCTTTCTTTCTCTCTCTCCTCTGCCATCACCCACTCCCACTCCTCCTCCTCAGGCTCCTCTCCATGCTGCTCTCAAGCTGTGCTGAAGTGGCTCTAGATTACCTCCAGCCATCCGTGCTATGTATTGTCTAGGAAATCCTAACACTTCACTTCAACTCCAGGTCCTTGCTAAGCCTGGGCAGCAGGAAAGGGAGCTGCTGGTCCAAACCATGCTCAGAGCAAGGTGTATTTGCCAATACAACTCTCCATGAGAGACCAAGGTCTGAGTAGCTGCTGAACTACCACCAAATGCACTCCTACAGCACTAGCCCCATGTCTTAATCCTCCATCAACCCTGAGGAAGTGCAGGGAGTAACTTTCCCGATGGCAAAGGTACTGTGGGAAGACTATCTCCACCACAGCACAGGCAAGCAGGGATCAGGAGGTGACAGGAGAGGACAATGGGCTGTCCCGGTTGATCCTTGTCCCATCTTGTAAGTATGATGCCCCAAACCCTTGCCACCAATACACAAAAGGTGAGTGACTTCCTCCAAAGGCAGATGAATTACTCACAGCTCTTTGTAGTTGGCATCATACAGAGTTGCCCACTTGTTCTGTTGATGTGGCTGCCACTTTATAGACTGGTAGTTGGGATCCAAGTAGGAGCCATTCAAGCTGTCGTTATCTTGGATCAGCCCTGGAATGAGGAGAAAACACTTATCCCAATCCCTCTGACAGAGCATGTAGCTGGGAAGAGCACAAGGAAGCCACATACCTGGTGAGAGCGCTCCTGGCTGGTGCCAGGGAGGTGTTTGGACTCTGTCAGGGTTCAGTGGCACTGACCCCATCCCTGGCTCCTGCTTTATCAGCCCATTGAGCATCTGGGCATTGAGGGTGTTGGGGGGGGACTCAGAGTGTTTCCTCTTCTTGGCGGGGTGCACCGGGAGGCTGCAGAGACCACGGGACAGCAAAGGCTGAGCAGGGAAGCAAGAGGTGGGCAGGAAACAGCCCCTGACCACACACAAAGCTGGGACCTCATATAGAAACCTCCGTGCAGGGAGCCCACAAGCTCATTCAGCACTATCAGCATCTTCTCCCACTGTCTAGGAAATCCTAACACTCAATTCAAACTCCAGGACCTTGCTGATCCTGGGCAGCAGGAAAGGGAGCTGCTGGTCCAAACCATGCTCAGGGCATGTATTTGCCAATACAAGCCTCCATGGCAGACCAAGGTCTGAGTAGCTGCTCACCTACCACCAAAGCTGCTCCTACAGCACTAGCCCCAGGCTCGGTGGCTCTGCCAACCCCCAAGCTCAGTGCCAGCCATGCACTGAGCCACATCTTTGCTTTCCTCTTGTCCGCACCACCCACATCCAAGCCATGACCAT
>NW_009929716.1:32241-34521 GCF_000696875.1 Nestor notabilis | reverse complement strand
CCCCCCCCCCCCCCCTCCAAGCCATGCCCATGCCCCACGCTTTAGGCCATCTCCACCTCAGTGCCTCCCCAGAACCAGGGCAAGCTCCTTAACTTGGAGTCAAACCCAGTCATTCTGCTCATACATCTCCAGGCCTCCAACAGCTCCTTCATCCTCCCCATTCCCCAAACCACACCAACAGCTCTGATAAGCCCCAGTGCCCCAAGTTCTTACTCTGCTCCGTGTTGCTGGAGAAGCTGGTGCAGCATCTGCGACTGCTGGGCATGGTGGAGGTCAGGAGGGGCCATACCCTGCCCGATGCCATACGGTGGCAGCAGGGGCTCAGCCTTCATGTACATGTCCCGCTGCAGGCTGGGGTAGTGCGGGGTGTGCTGCTGCTGGTGGGGGTGAGGAGGAGGAGGTGGAGGACCTGGGAGGTGGGGGGGTGGTGGTGGTGGAGGAGGAGGAGGAGGAGGATGCTCCAGGCGAGAAGGGGGAGTCATGTGGCACATGTTTTCGGGGGTCATGGTCCGGAGGAGGTGAGGATCTTGAAAGAGAGAAAGAGTCAGAGGTGTTAGAGAAGCACGCAGGGACACGCACTGAGTCCTAAGCCCAGGTCCAGCACAGACACAGCACTCCTCTGCCCCTGAACCATCCTGGTTATCTCTGAGGCCAGGTCAGATGGGGCTTGGGGCAACCTGCTCTTAAGGTGTCCCTGTCCATGGCAGGGGCTGGAACTCGATGAGCTTTTTAAGCTCCCTTCCAACACAAACCATTCCATGATCTTCATGAATCCCTATCTCCCTGCCTCTTCTGCCTAGTGTCAGCATGGCCATGTGCCCTCCTCCACCCCATGTGCCCTGCAGGGATTCCCTTCTCATGCCAGCAGCCTTGGCTGTCAGCCTCAGACACAGGCTGTCCCAGTGGTATCTACAGAGTGGGGACACTGCAGGCTCCTGGCTGGCTGATAAAGGGACATCAACACTGTGAAACCAGTTGTACCACACACCTTCTGAGGAGAGGTGAGACTGGAAGGGGTCAGCACAAAGGAAGCAGGCAGGGCCCAGCATCTTGAAGCTCAAAGGACCAAAACCCAAAGGGCAACAGGGAAGATGCCCACAAACATTGTTGATATTTGCTAACCCCAGGTATCTGGTGTGGATGCTCTGCAGTGGAAGGATGTCTTTAGGGAGCTTTTGTGTTAGCTTTGTATTTCCCTTCAAGCACAAAGTCCATCAACCACAGTATTCTTGTAGCACCAAGGAACTACACGGACCATTAAAGCTCAACTGGGCGCAAAGGATCCAAGAGTCAGGAACGGGGTCTGAAGCCTGTGCCTGGAAACACAGAGCTGCTGAGAAAGCACCTGAACATGGCCTGATTTTACTGATTCTGGGCACGGCAAAGACAACACACTTCATGGTGCCAGAGCTCCTCAAAGCCGTGCACCACAGCACCCTGCCAAGAAACCAGACTCTCACCCATTGACAGAGCTTTGAGAAGCCAAAGGTGGGCTTCATCCCACCCAGCACCGCTCAGCTCAGAGCTCGGGGCCCCAGCTCCGTGCGTTGCCTGGTGTCCTCTATAGTCATAGAATCAGACCCAGTCATTCCATGGGTCACAGCATCACAGAATGGTTTTTGTTGGAAGGGACCTTAAAGCTCCTCCAGTTCCAACCCCTGCCCCGGGCAGGGACACCTTCCACTAGAGCAGGTTGCTCCAAGCCCCTGTGTCCAACCTGGCCTTGAACACTGCCAGGGATGGGGCAGCCACAGCTTCTCTGGGCACCCTGTGCCAGCGCCTCAGCACCCTCACAGGGCAGATTTCAATACCACTCCCAAAGCTTGAGCTTGGTGAGGAGATTGACATCATGGACCTTTTAACATCACCAAAACCATCAGCTAACCTCAGTTACGCTCCTGAGGCCTCCTCAGAATCCAGAGCACCACAAAGCACGCTCAGGTTGGGTCAAAACCTGCTGGAAACCCATCACTTAAGGAGAACTGGAATTAAAAGGCCCAGGGAGTGACAAAAGTGCAGCCCGAGGCTCAGACCAGGAGCTCTCTGATGGAAAACACGCAACCTGGTCCCCAACCATCAGCTAACCTCAGTTACGCTCCTGAGGCCTCCTCAGAATCCAGAGCACCACAAAGCACGCTCAGGTTGGGTCAAAACCTGCTGGAAACCCATCACTTAAGGAGAACTGGAATTAAAAGGCCCAGGGAGTGACAAAAGTGCAGCCCGAGGCTCAGACCAGGAGCTCTCTGATGGAAAACACGCAACCTGGTCCCCAGCCCCACA
>NW_009929716.1:23627-32223 GCF_000696875.1 Nestor notabilis | reverse complement strand
GGACAAAGCTCATCTGTTTCCATAGCCTCTACCTAAGGGCTGGAGAAGCAGTACACGCAGGGACCTGCCAAGGCTGCTACAGATACATGGAGGGGGATGGCAGGAGAGATATCTACCGGGGTTTGCCAGGCTGCATCCCTAAGGAGGTGCCACCAGCCAGCCCTGAGCCAGACACTGGCTTGGGTGGACTTTGGCCTCAGAACAACCAGTCACTGGTTGACTAATGAGGCCAAAGCACTTGACCAGGAACCAGAAACTCCTCCTGTTGTAAGGGCTGGAGAAGTGACATGTATTTGTGCCACTGAGCCCTCCTACCACTGGGACAGGGCTGCTTCCACCCATCCGCCTGTTCTGCTCCCTCCCAAGCTCTCTCAGTGCCCTTTTCCAGCACACACGGAATGGATTCCTCTGCCTTCTGGAGCTGTCCCAGGGACCAGCACTAGGGCTTCAAGGAGGAGAGGTCTCCATCCTCAAGAGTTTAGAGATGAGGACCAAGGCTGAGAGGTGTCATCTTTGGGATAGAGTATTTCTGCTCTTTTCAGCAGTGAAAAGTGATGGTACAAGGCAAAACATCACCTTATCCAGCTCTGCTCCTGCCATCCTGACAAACACTCATCTTCCACCTCGGAGCAAAGACTAGCACAGCTCAACAACGCAACCAGAAAGGTGGCTTTGGCACTGCTCATCCCAGCACCAGCCTCAGAACAGCCTCTGGAGACCCAGCCTGCACAGAGGGGCAGTGGCTTGAGGGCTGGGAGAGGAGCCTCATGTCCTCCCCTGCAGAACACTGCACGAAATGGGTCTTTATAACCTCTTAAGTGAACATCCTGACTCTGAGCACGGCCAGCCTTGGCACTGGTGGCTCAGGTACAACTGGGAGACCTTGTACAGCTTCCAAAGGACAACCCATGTGTTAGCGTCCAAGAACATGCGCGTCCTCACAGCAGACACTTCATCTTCACCGTGTCCACCTCCACACCACCACACACATCACCACTTCCACAGGCTTCTAACCAGGATGGGGACGCATTTACCACAGGCAAGACCCGTGCTCTGTGCTTCCCAGCCCTGGGAAAAAGCCAGGTCTGGGAATCCAACCCTTCCCTCCTGCGGCAGGAGCTGCTCTATGGGTGCTCTCCGGAGCCTCCTCTCCTCCCCGGTCTGTCAGAGCAGCTCTCCCCGTGAGAGCAACCCGGCCTCTTTGTTATATTTAAGGAAGGGCCAGGAGGAATTCCAGGGATTTTTTTTAGCAAGATAAACAGAACTCTTGACCTCTTCCATCACGAACCAGGAGAGCAGGCGCTGTTCCTGCTGGGGAATGGGCTGGAGCCTGGCGAAGAGGGTGCTGCGGCAAGGGGGAAGGGAGACCAAAGCAACCTTCCTTCCATCAAAGAACACTGAAGGTCACCACAGGAACCAAAGAACACTCAGTGGCTTCCCCAAGGAGAGCCTGGCAATGACCCTGCCTCTGACACCAGCCCTCTGTGCTCTTTGCATTGGGAGCAGAAGCCCCCCCCCAACCCCAGGATCAAGCTGGTCCCACTGGAGCAGAGGGAAAGGCTGGGAAGGAACTTACTGCTCAACGGCGGGTTCATTCCTGCCTCCTGGAGCCGGGCTCCATGTCAGGGACGCGCTCACATTCCTTCCCTTTGGCTCACCCGAGGTGGAGGGATAAGGCAGGACAAGGAGGTTTGTGGGCTCCACATCCCACCCTGCCCAGGGATAAGCTCTCCCTGGGTGAGTGGGTTCCCACCTTGCCTCCTGCTCTCCCGTTCCTTCCCTTGTTCCCTGGCAAAGCCCAGAAGCAGAACAATAGGGAAAGTGGAGGGATATTTACTAACTGATAATCTCCCCACGTACTGCAGCCGCCTGTTTTCTCCCGTCTGATAAAGGTTGAGAGCCAACCACTTTCCCAGAACAAAGAGGGGGAGGATGTTGGGATTGGGGTTTGGATTCCCCCCCACTTTGCTCTCTCTTTGAAGTACTTACCATTCACCTGCTGAGGGGAGTAAGCTTCTGATCCAGAATCCGGGGGAGAGTCAGGCAAAGTGCTGCAGAGCAATGGGGGAAAAGAAGGGAAAGTCATTGAAAGCAGCTTCCAGCACAACTGGGAGGGCCACTCGGATCAAAGCACCCTCCTGGCTCCGGGTGGAGTTCCCAGCTGCTCCCACAGCAGATCCCCATCACCCCAAGTGTATCCCGGTGACTGTCACTGCCACCCCACGGTGGTTCCCTGGACCTCAGGAGCAGGGACAGACACATTGACCTGCCAATGAGACCTCCTGGTAGAAGCCAAATAGGAATCTCAAAAGAGAGTTGGGGGGGGGGGGGGAGTCTAGGGGGTAGCTGGGACCTGGGATCTGACACTGGGAAGCCCATGGGATAGATTCTGCCTGGCGACCTGTACGGACCTGAGCACCACCACAGCTGCTGGCTGTAGCACCCTGGCTCTACTCCATGGCTGGGGGGTTGAGGACCAGCCCCATCATATAGAGTCATAGAATGGTTTGGGTTGGAAGGGACCTTCAAAGCTCATCTAGTCCAACCCCCCTGCAATAAGCAGGGACATCTTCCACTAGATCAGGTTGGTCAGAAGCACATCCAGCCTGGCCTTAGATGTCTCCAGGGATGGAGCATCCACCACCTCCCAGGGCAACCTGTTTGTGGTGGCAGCGCCGATGCACTGCAGGGAGCTGGTTAGTTCCTGCATCCTTCCTTATTCCACCTCAAGCCAGCACAGATTCCAGGTGTCTGGGCTTTTCAGCCACTTCCAAAGCAATTTTCCTTGGAAACTCATTTGAACCAATGTGTCTCTTCCCTTTTTGCAGCTCCTCCTCAACACACATCCCACTGCAGCAGAAGCTTGAGCTTCACACATCTTCAGGCCAGGGTAACATTTCCACTTTCCTAGTGCACAGGTAAAGGATGTGCCTGTCTCAGACACTGCTTCTTCTCTAGAAACAGGTTGGAGATGAAATGGATGGGAAGAGCTGAGGTTCTGCTCCCACCTAGACCAAGCCATGGTCACTGCAAGCCAAAGCTGCAGCAGAGATGGGCAGGGAGATGGTGGCTCTGGTGGCTGGAGCACCCATGGTCTATGCTCTAGAGAAAGGCTCACTTCACCTTAGCATTCATAGCATTCTCTGTCCGGTGGAGATCTTTGGCAAGGAGATATCTTCTCAGCCCATTGACACCCTCTCCATCCCCTCAGCAAAGCCCCAGCAGGTTTCAGCAGCCCCAAAGCTCAAGCCAAAGCTGCTCCATCTGAGACAAACATGCTGTTTTCCTCCCCATCTCCTGACTCCTCATTCCTCATCACGTGGATTTTCAGTGGGGATCCTTTTCTGTTCCCCCGTCTCACACCATCAGCTTTGTGGCTGCAAAGTAAGCTCAGGCAAACCAGTGTTTCTTGGATGGAAGCTGGCCAAAAGCAAGGAGGTGCTTGGGGCTACGGGGAAGGAACGGACAGTACGTCCATCACACACACCTCAGACTCTGCTCCCACCAGGACCTTCCTGCACCAGAGGAGCCCAGGAACCAGTAAATGGGTTCATAGTAAGTGATAGTTGGGGTTGGCCTCCAACCCCAGTAGTGTGTGAGGCAGGAGAGTGATGAGGCAGGGTAACCCCAACAAAAAGCCCTCACCACAGTTCCCTCATCCTCCACCTTCACTTGCAGTACCTTCCCACCACTCCCCTCCAACACTTGGTCTGGAGCATCTATCTCCAGCCTCATTTCCAGGCTCCTTGCTGTGCTGGCCATGACTTCAGACTGCATTTCCTATGGATTTATCAGGATTTGTGCCCTGCAAGCCAAGTTCTGGCCAACAACAAAAGGGTCTGGGACAATTCAGGGAATTCTGCAGGCTGCCAAAGGTCTTGCAGCAGAAAGGTGGATACTGCAGAATTCACACAGGGAGGTAGCGTGGATGTGCCCAGTCCAAGGGAAGGGTTTGTTGGTATCCAACACGTGAGACATTATTCCTCCAGGAAAAGCCCAATATAACAGGGAAGAGTCATTCTCGGATGCTGAAGAAACGTTGCCATCAGAGCTGACCCAGTTCATCTACATCCAAACCAAGGTTTCCATCCTGGAGAATGACAGGTACATGCAGAAGAAAGGGATGTGACATGGGCATGGTTCTCCCTAAGCTGCTGCTGGGAACACAGCAAGGAAGAATTCCCCAGTTTGGGAATAAAATAAGAGCAGGTTTTGTTGAGCTTGTTTCTTTCTGGAAGATCCATCCATATTCATCCAAAGGGCCAAAGTCATCCCAATGGAGCTGCTGAATCCCTGGTGTCCTAGATGGAGGCTCCCAAACCTGGGAATCACCACGTCGTACTTGCTGGCAACACTAGAGGGCACAAGACAGAGGGAGAAGAGCCAGGCAGGGATGAGCAGCCCTGGGGCCATCCTGCCTCCTCGGTCCTTACATCCACTGAAGAAGGCACAGAGATGGGCTGTGCAGAGGGCGCATCAGGACCACCCATCACCTGAGCTGCAGAGGCAGGCTGGACCACGGCACAGCTCCTCGTGGTAGGACTATTGCCACCACCAAGGCCTCCTGCTGATGAACACGCTGCTGCACACTTCAATGTTCATCTGTCCAGCTTCAGTCACCTTCTTGTTTCACTCCCCTGTGGCTGGAGGAGAGCAGCATGGACCACTTCTCCCCTTTGGGTCTCCAAGCCTCATGCCTTCCAGCTCGTCTCCCACACACCACTGCAAGGCCATATCCTCTCACCATGCCATGCCTTCCTGACCTGTCTCTACTGACGTGGTCTCTGTCTGGCCCCTTTTGCCACTCCAGATGATGCTGGGCCATGATGCTGGGCCTCCCCAGCCTGCCAGGATCATTCCCTTCCTGCCTGTTCCAGACAAGGCCACCCCAGAGAGCAGGAAGCACGTGTTTTCTCCCAGATTGAGTGTCCAGCAATGCTAAATCCCAGCCATCTTCTTCCTCTGCACCAGGTCTGCCTCCAGAACCGATTGCAAAGGAACACAAATCCAGCTCAGATGCCACCTTTTTCTTCTCTTGAGTGGGATATCTACAATATCAGGCCACGAGAGGTACATCTCTCTTCCCAGTTTAGTTCACATCGTCCCCATGGATGGTCATGGCAACACCCTGGAGACTGAATTCTGTCTTGTTCCATGTCTCTTCCTTCTTAAAAAAACCCCACAATGCTACAACATTCTCCATCACACAGTTGCAGATGTGCAACACAGATCTCCTGGTCACCCAGAGCTGACAGCTCTACCACCACCTGGGAGACATCACTGAACCTCTCTAACTTAATACATAGAGATGAGATCCACCAAACAACCTTTCAGGACCTACCCTTGCCATAAAGCTCCTCTCTGCCAAGCCAGGGCTGATGCTGTAGCAGTGGGACCAACCACCACCAACCCTCCAGGCCCCACCAGCCTGGAGGAGCACTTGTCCCACTGTTTGCCCTTGTCCTACCACCCCAACCCTACTTACCCAGGTGCGTAGGAGGCCTTGGGCTCTGATTTGATTGGAGGGACCACGTTGTTTAGGCAGTGGCCACCAAGGTAACCCTTGGGTACCACCATGCCATTGTTGTTATTGCAGTTGAGGTGAGCACCATAGCCCGGTCCACAGGGGTTGGCCAGAAGAGGACCATGTCGCATTGGGATCTGGCTGCCCGGGGCTGGAAGGTGGAGGGAACCACTGGAAGTGGGGTTGGTCACATTGGCGATGGAGCTGGGAAGAGGCACGTTGATGGTGGTTGAGCTGGAGGGCTGGGGGTGTGCACAGCTGGCTGAAGCAGGGATGTCAGGGAAGCAGCTGAGAGAGAGAAGGGGACAACCTCAGCAGAGGGACAGGGAGATGGTACTTGCTGCTCAGCCCACCCCTCCCCAGCCATGCAGCAATGGGGATGGAGCTTCTCACGGTGCTCTGGGACACCCCAAACCAGGCAGCATTGTGGTGGCACCAGCAGGAGCATACAGAGAGGCAGGTCAGTCACCTGGGTTGGTGGGACTGATGCAAGCCAGGGGTGCAAAATCTACCTGTGGAGCTGTTAAAGGCCAGAAGTGCCCAGGACACCAACCTCAAAGCATGGGAAGGCAGAGGGAGACAGCAGGATCTGCTCACTGGGCTGCACATTACATAGGGAAGGCACCCCAATGATCCTGCATCAGCCCCAATGATCCCACATCAGCCCCAGTGATCCTGCTCCCACCCTGTGGCCCAGATCACCTTGGTGGCCTCCCAGGTCTGCTCCCCTTCTCTTTGCCAGTCATAGAATCAGGCTGGTTTGGGTTGGAAGGGACCTTAAAGCTCATCCAGTTCCAACCCCCTGCCCCGGGCAGGGACACCTTCCACCATAGCAGGTTGCTCCAAGCCCCTGTGTCCAACCTGGCCTCGATGCTGGCACACATCCCTGCTCCACACTCACGGAGCTCCACACTTCCTACTGAGCTCCCAGTGTCTGCTTTCCCATTGCTCAAAGTAAGGAAAGGTCTTTTGTGGTGCCCTCAAGGAGGGGAAGGAAAAAGGCCAGAAGAGACTGAGGACATACAAGGGCAAGAAGCCAGGAAGAGACAAGAGGAAGAACTGGAAGTGAAAGCAAACAGCAATAGAGGAGGACTCCAGGAGGGACAGAGGCGCTCAGTGATTCCTCGAGTTGCAGGGCTGGACATTGCTCAACATCTGTCCACTGAAAACAACAGAGAGCAGTGTTCCTGCTGCAGAGCAAAGGAAGCACTTACATATCTGGTGAGTCCTCCTTGCTGATGTACTCTTCCAGGATGCTGGTGTCGATGTTCGATGGTTCCAGAGCTCCATTAATGTCGTGGCCTGCGAGGGGAGAGGAGGTGGAAGCATGAGCCATGAGAAGGACATGGAAGGTCCTTGCTTCAGAAACACCACCGGACCTTTGCAGAGTCAAGAAACTCATGTGAGAAGATCAGTTTGAGGACAGTCCATACCCGTCCGCATCCCAGTGTAAAACCAGACAGGGATGGGGCGCCTGGGACAAGCCAAGGTGGTGACACTACCTGGGATGTTGGTCACAAGCAGGGCTTGACTACAGCAACTTAGAAGCCACGTTCTGGCTGTGGGATACATGGACCAGGCTCTGGACACGTGGGAGAAGGGAGACCTTGGGGTCAGGCCTAAGCTACATAAGACACATGGCTCCATAGAGCACGAGAGCCAGGTCTTGCCCAACCACAACAGCTTTGTCAGCGAAGCTGCAGGAGGATGTTGGTCACAAGCAGGGCTTGACTACAGCAACTTAGAAGCCACGTTCTGGCTGTGGGATACATGGACCAGGCTCTGGACACGTGGGAGAAGGGAGACCTTGGGGTCAGGCCTAAGCTACATAAGACACATGGCTCCATAGAGCACGAGAGCCAGGTCTTGCCCAACCACAACAGCTTTGTCAGCGAAGCTGCAGGAGCCGCTGGCCTCACCAGGGGTGATGGAAGGGCTCCCCTTGGCAGCCCAAAGAGAAGGTGATCCCTGCAGAGCCTCAGGAAGTGCTGGGAAAGCTGGTTTCCATCCCTTTGGATCTCTGGGCTGGAATTTCTCCGCCGCTGCTGCCATGACAGCTCTGGATCAGGTCCTGACCCCGCAGGAGCCCTCCCCTCCATCCTCTCCTCTCCTCCATGGCCAAGCTGTGGACTTCCCTCTCCTTTCTCCTGCAGGACTCCTCCTCCCTCCCCTGTTCTGGGGAAGCTGGGCTGGGGTTTGTTGACAGAAAGTGCTTTCTTTATCTATGGCTCTCAAGTGGGAGGCTGCAGCCCTCTGGGGCCGGTGCCAAAACCACTGCCAAGAGAGTGGAAGAGAAGGTCCAGCTCCCCCCACCTCAGATAACGGGGACGGCCCCTTCCTGAAAGACCCCACAGCACCACGTTAAAGCACATCCCTTGCCCAGGAGAAGACCCTGAGCCCCACCTCCCCCCATGGACCATGCGTTGGGAAAGGTCAGCCGCTGAACCACAAAGCCCTGGCTGGGGGGGTTCATCCCAGCCCTGGCCAATGGCAGCTCTCCCCTCTGCAAATCCCTTTCATACCAAGACAAGCAAATGGGCAGAAATAAATCCAGCCAGGAATTCTGCCAGCGGACAGGGTGTGTGTGCGGATGGAGGGATCTCTGCCTTAGAAACCACAGCTACAGGGGGAAAACCTGGGTTGCTGCTCGCTTGGGAGGCACCTAACCCTTTGTGCACCATGTGCCTCCACAGCAGAGCCCAGGGACATGGGGAGAAGGTGGTGATGCTCTCCCATTCGAGCTCTTGCTATGGAAGGATGTACAGTGTGAGGCCTCCCTGCCCATGGCAGGGGGTTGGAGCTGGGTGATCTTCAGGTCCTTTCCAATTCAAACCAGTCTGTGATTCTATGAGCCAGAGCAGGGATAGGTGATGCTGCTGCTATGGTAGTGCCGTGGTGAGAAGAGGATGAGGCAGGCAGAGTCTGTAAGGTCCCAAGCAGTGTCAGCACCTTGCTGACCACAGGCCTTTGACAGCCAGATCCTCTCCTGAAGTTGCAGTGATGTGGCAGAGACCATCCTGTTGTCCTGCTCCACAGAATCCCAGCCTGGTTTGGCTTTTAAGGGGCGTCAAG
>NW_009929716.1:17627-23610 GCF_000696875.1 Nestor notabilis | reverse complement strand
GGGACACCTTCCACTAGAGCAGGTTGCTCCAAGCCCCTGTGTCCAACCTGGCCTTGAACACTGCCAGGGATGGGGCAGCCACAGCTTCTCTGGGCACCCTGTGCCAGCACGTCAGCACCCTCCCAGGGAAGAGCTTCTGCCTTATCTCCAACCTGAACTTCCCCTGTTTCAGTTTGAACCCATCACACTTTGTCCTATCGCTCCAGTCCCTGATGAAGGTCCCTCCCCAGCATCCTTGTAGGCCACAAAAGCTATGAGAAAACGTCTTCATCCCAAGTTCCAGGGTTGGGACCCAGGTTCAAAGAAGCAAAACAAGGCACTTCACCAGTTTCGTTGCCTTTCCACAAGCTACTGAGCTACCACCTGACCTCAGTGGGTTTCCCTGACACCTCCAAACTCCATCACAGCATCTTCATGGTAGAAGAGGAGCCCAGGACCTACCCAGGAAGGACAGGAGACCCGCAATAGACACCAGTGTGCTGGGCTTTCCTATTTCTTTGCTACCTTGTCTTAAAAGTCACCTTCAGGAGCCCTCAGGTGAGAGCCAGACGAAGGGTGAGATAAGCACCATGACGTGAGAGGTGGGTTGGTTGTGCTGCTGCAGAGCTGAGATAACAGCCATGGTGGGGTCTGGCTGCACACATGGGATGGGGCAGGGGGTTCCCCTCGGAAATAAAGGACTTCCAATGTGTCGGATGGGGTGAAACAGGGGTGTGAGGGCAGCAGGACCCGCTGCATGAGGAATGTCCCACCACCCATAGCCCCCATGCAGGCCGGGCTCTTACCTAAAGCCAGCTTTAGGTGATTAATTACAGGCTAATACTTCTCCATGGAGTCACGAGCTCCCAACTACAGGAACAACGCTCCCTCCCCCTCCAAAGCAGGGATTAGGAGGAAGCAGGAAGCCACATTGGGAAGTTCAACACCCACAGTCAGACCCCACATCTCCCCGCCCCAGCAGGAGGTGGAGGAGCCACTGGTCTTAGTCCTCTTACCATAGGAAGAACAGCAGCAACCCACACACAGCACCTCATCTACAGCCCTGCCTGCTCCGAAGAGGACACAAAGGCTCTTGTCACCCATAACCCCTGTATGTCCCCAGAGCTCAGCAGGAGACTTTCTGCCTTCCATCCCACAGCAGCAACCTGGGAGATGCCACAGGCACCCATAGAACTGCCCAGATGTTCTTGCACACAATGAACACCCCAGGGCAGGGACCAGGTAATTCAGCCCCTTCTAACACACGGACCTCCCTGTACTGACATGGAGGCTCTTCCAGGCCAACCTTCTATTTCCCAGCTCCTCCAGCCAACGCTGCTGCAAAGCATCTCCCAAACCTTCCACGTCCCTATGTCCCGTCCTCCTCTTGGCCACCTCGCTCTCACACCACGTCCCCCCTCTGCCTGCTCTGCTTCCCAACCCCTCCATTGCTCAAGGGTGGAAGAGATCCACAAACTCAGCCTGAAGAAGAAGAAGCCGTTAAACCCGCAGCAGCCTCCTGGCGAGCAGAGGCCCCCGTACGTGTGAGAATGTCAGGAATCCCAATGTTTGGACTGGTTTTCTCTGCCTTCCCCAAAGCTCCAAACCCATCCAAACAGAGGTGCTTCCCACTGGCTCCTCCCTGCTCCGATGGCAGCTGGTGACATCCTCTTGGCTCCCTGTTTTCAGGTGCTCCAGCGCATCCTGCATCCCATCAGAGATGGGCTCCGAAGGAGTTAATGCTGTCTGGCCCCCGTGAGTTGTCATATTTACAGGTCTGAGAGATTAAACCCAGAATGTACCTCGAGTGATAGGCTGAGAAGTTTATGGTATTTCTATTTATAACAGGCCCTCCCCCATCTATTCCTGCTCTGTTGCTTGTCTTCTAATCACCCCTAATCCTGCCTGGGTCACCTGGGGTGGGAGGAAGGGAGAGGGCTGAGGAACTTCATCCTGGGATCTGCTAACATGAACCAGATGTGGGAACCTGGAGATGACAACGAGGGCAACTGGGGAGCATCAGCAAAGGGTGGGGGGACACCAGTGATGAGGTGGAAGAGAAGAGGCTGTGCCAAGAGCGGAGCCTCCCCATAGCACTGAAGCCATGTGCGAGAGGATGGGTTTTACTTCTGGGATTCAGGGACCTCCTGAGGGTATTAAAGCACCATACTCTGACCTGAGTGCTTGAAAAGCAGCAAGAAGAGGACATCTCCGTTGCCAGCAATGCCCAATGTGCAGCAGAGCCAGGAGGAGGAGTAACCTGCAGGTGACAGCAGCACCCAGAGCTTTGCTTTGAAGTCCTTGACCTACAGACGGGCCAGGTCCATTATCTGCTGCATGCAAACCTTCACCTGAAACCCGGTGCAAAGGGCAAGGAGCTCACTCATGTCTGTAGCAGGCTGCAGAGCCATCAGACAGAGGACGTGGTGCTGGTGGGACAGTGGGTGGCTGGAGCACGGTGGAGAGCCTGTAGCTGTGGGATGGTTCATAGCATCACAGAATGGTTTGGCTTGAAGGGACCTTAAAGCTCCTCCAGCTCCAACCCCTGCCCCGGGCAGGGACACCTTCCACTAGAGCAGGTTGCTCCAAGCCCCTGTGTCCAACCTGGCCTTGAACACTGCCAGGGATGGGGCAGCCACAGCTTCCAGCAAAGCACCTCTCTCTGCACAAGGACCTCCCTACAGGAAGCACATTAAGGAGGGTGCTCATGGGGAAACTGAGGCACGGACACCCTAGTGACAAAAGCACCGCTGAACAGGGAGGCAATAAGAAAATATCCAGTGGGTGCGTGGTGGAAGGGGACCAGAGCTCCTGGCTGCTGTTTTCCCATGGGAAGATGCAGCAGTCCCTCTCCGACGGCTCTCCAGCACTCTGGAATGGGTGCTGGTCCCACAGCGAGGTGCGAGCTCTGACACATCGCTCTGAGCACGTTCCTGTGGCCGTGAGCGAGGAGTTGTGCAACCCTGAGGCTGGGCTGCCGCATCGGCACATTCCCGGGGCCTCCTGCTGCTCAGCACCCCCCTTCTCCTTCCTTCCCTGTTTATCCTTTGGTCCTGGCAGATTGGCTGCCGGCCTGGCCGCGAGCAGGAGGAATCTGTGCCGGGGCTGGTTAACCAAACACCACCTAAGCCCAGGGTGCTGGGGGCCAGAGCTTGGCTTCAGACCTTCTTCCCCATCAGCAGGAGCCCTTCTGGCTCTGCCACGCAGGGTGAAGCTTGACAAGCGTGCAGTGCGACAGCCCTGCTCTGCTTAGGTGGGGACTGCATCCTTCCATTCCCGGGCTGGAGCGGGATACAGTGAGGAATCACAACACACCCTGCCCAGAGACCCGCGCTACACATCTGCCAGCAGTGGGGATGTGCCGCTTGCATAAGGGACAGTGGGATGATGTCCCCATCGCTCCATGCACCCAACCCTGGGCTGCCCACAGGGTATGGAGGGATGGAAACATTCCCTCCGGACGTGGCCGCTGCTCCCCCGACACCAGCCCAGCATTCCTCCTTAATTAATTCTTTATTACCTGACTGTAACGATAACCAGTCGCTCCCAGCAAAGGGGCTGCTGTAACCTGAGCGCGACACCAACCACCCCCCCAGCTCCCCACAAGTGCTCTCAGGACCACCCCAGAGAGAAGCCCTGATTGTCCAAGGCACCCAAAGGGGCCCCCAGGCCCCCTCTCTGAACCGCAGTGTGGTTCCTCCATGGGGTGAGAAGGGGCTCACCCCAAGCCCTCTATCATCTTCCTTCAGCCCCTCCAGGACAGTCTGCTGGTGGGGGAAACTTCTACATGGTGTCAATATGTGCAACCTTGGCTTGATCTGGTGCTGATGGAGCTACCCTGAGCTACACTGGCTGCTTACTCACTCCTAAAACTAGTAGTAGCTTCAGCTGTGTTAGAACAACCTGGTCCCACTCACACAGAAACACATCTCCCATCACAGAAGGCGGGATTGTCCCAGTTGATGCAGAGTACTGCCACCACCCTACATCCCACCTCTGTCCCATCACCAAGGACAGCCCTGCCCCTCCAAAGCAATGGGGCAACTCATTCATGCTGAAGCAGAAAACCCAAGGCCCCAAGTCACACCACAACCACAGCCAAGGCTGAGCTGGAGGAGTCCACGGGACAAGATCCTGGGGAAGACACCACAGAGGGCTAAGGACATCCATGAGAACTCAAGTGAAAAGCAGTCCAGGGTCTCCACGGCCAGGAAAACCCTGGAGCAACAACCTGGCTGAGCAGCCAGTGGCAAAACAGAGTGATGAACCACACCACACCAGCGTGAGGTACAACCAAACCATCACCATCCCACAGCCCAGTGCCCACACTGGGTACCACCATCTACAGCAGCATCACCCTGTCTCCTGGCAAGCTCCCTCCTGCTCTCATCAGGTCCACAACTCCTCAGCTACATGTACAGGAGAATATAAGTGACAAAATGCCTTTGGATAAGCTGGGAAGTGTCCTTCACCATGGAACACATCCTGGCTCCAGCCCACAGCCACCCTCACTCCTGTACCTGCTGTGCAGTGTTGCTGTTCCTGCTGTACGAGCAGGAGGGGACATGAAGCAGTACATGCACCCTGTGTAGGTGTATATATGGAGAGATAATGCCCTCTCTCCATCTCCTAGGCCTCAGGGAGGTATCTCAAGACAGAAGAGGTGTGAGGAGCAAGAGGAAATCATCCCGCTGTGTCACAGCAGGGCATGGGCATGTACCTCAGGGAGCCCTGTAGGAAAAGGCAGGAGATGAGTGAGCATCATCCTCCCTCCCAAACCTTCCTGAGCTCTTTCTACTCCTGCCTTCCTCCTGCCCTCTCCACCAACCTCTCAGCATCTTCTCCCCTGTCCCAGCACCTCCTGAATCTCCCCATCTCCCTTCCCTCCCTGAGCCGTTATCCCTCCAGACCCTCCTGAGTCCCTTCTCCATCCAGCTCTCCACCCTTGTCCTGGCCTTTCCTCCGCCCTTGCCAGCTGTGAACCTTGGCATGGATAGAGCCATTGTCCTCGGGGCACTGGGGCCGAGGAGGAGGAGGGGAAGGTGTGAGAGGGGACACAGTGGAGCGTTTGTGCCTGTCCCCGCGGCCGTCAATGCCCTGCTTGTCCATTCATGCACTAGGATGGCAGGAACAGCAGCACCCACACAAGCCTCGCCATTTGGCGGGGTCCAAGGTGCCTGCCCAGGGGGGCACATTGCCCTGTTTGTTTGGAGTCCCACAGAGGCAGAAGACAACGCCTTTATCTGCCTCTCTGGAGGGTGCTGGAGGGGTGGCAATGGGGATAACAGCACCAGAGAAGGTCACTTCATCTGGCATCTCCCATGCTGGAGGTACCACTGGCTCTGTGATGCTCGTATCTCCATTCCCTGGCTGAGGAGGAAGATTGGAATCATAGACTCACGGAATGGGTTGGGTTGGAAGGGACCTTAAAGCTCCTCCAGCTCCAACCCCTGCCCTGGGCAGGGACATCTTCCATGAGAGCAGGTTGCTCCAAGCCCCCGTGTCCAACCTGGCCTTGAACACTGCCAGGGATGGGGCAGCCACAGCTTCTCTGGGCACCCTGTGCCAGCGCCTCAGCACCCTCCCAGGGAAGAGCTTCTGCCTTATCTCCAACCTGAACTTCCCCTGTTTCAGTTTGAACCCATCACACCTTCTCCTGTTGCTTCACTCCCTGATGAAGGTCCCGCTCCAGCATCCTTGTAGCCCCCTTCAGACACTGGAACTATGAGGAATAGGAAAAGGCTTTTCAGCACGGTCTCACCTGATCACAGCACACCAGACACCCCATTTCACCAGGCTTAGTGAGCTGCACTTAAAGGACTGGACATGAAATAAGAAGACATAAGCCTGCTCTTGCGTGCTCCTCAGCAGCTCACTGACTCAACCTAGATTGCAAGTTCTGGGGGACAGGAGTGACCTTTTTCTACTGGGGAACAAGGAAGACTCAGAGGGGAACAGGGATGCGACAAGGCTGATGGCAGGTACCTGGGCAATGACTCTGCTG
>NW_009929716.1:4570-17600 GCF_000696875.1 Nestor notabilis | reverse complement strand
AGAGCCCAGGGACACAGTCCCCAGACATTGACCTCACCACAACGCCACCAACACCATCAGACTGTGGCTCCTGGAATGGCTCTTGAGGTATCTGTACATTCAGGAGCTGCTTTGGAGACCACTTTCATCCCACTTCTGAAGACATGGACTCCACATATTGGGGAATCAGGATTTGGAGCTGAGCTGCCTCTCCTGGAACCCCCCCAGCACAGAACAGTCCTTGAGCAGGAAGATAAATAATCAAACAGCACCAGAACACAAGCCCAAGCAGCCAAGCAACGCCTGGAACACCACGTCCAGGTCGGGTGCTTCGTTCCTCCCTTCTAACTGGGAGGCAACAAGGTCTCTCCTGTCCAGTCTGGACGGCCTCCAGAGGAGACTGAGTGGAAGAAAGCAGAGGGATTTATCTAGATGGGGCCCGTGCCAGCGCTTGGGCAGGGCCAGCACCACTTGAGTGCAACCAACACCGAGCTTTTACAAGCAGAACGGTCGGGCCATTGGGCTTTTCCTTCTTCTCACACAGCTGGGATGTGCATCCACACAGCACTTGCTCTCTGTGCTACACTGCAATAGAGTTTACTCCAGAATTAGCTCCTTAGAAGATCACAAAGGGCTCCAAAAGCTTCTTATACCATTGGGTTCCTCTACCACCAGTGCAGTAAGTCCTTATCTACCTCTAATGGCACAAACCTCCCAAGACCCAAGCCCACTTGCTGCAAGCTAAGAGCAGAACACAACCAAGAAGTGGACCAACCAGGGACACAGGTACAGGGCAACCGTGGAATCCCAGCCTGGTTTGGCTTGAAGGGCCCTTAAAGCTCCTCCAGCTCCAACCCCTGCCCCGGGCAGGGACACCTTCCACTAGAGCAGGTTGCTCCAAGCCCCTGTGTCCAACCTGCCCTTGAACACTGCCAGGGATGGGGCAGCCACAGCTTCTCTGGGCACCCTGTGCCAGCGCCTCAGCACCCTCACAGGGAAGAACTTCTGCCCAAGAGCTCATCTCAGTCTCCCCTCTGGCAGGTTCAAGCCATTGCCCTTGTCCTGTCCCTACATCCCTTGTCCCAAGCCCCTCTCCAGGTTTCCTGGAGCCCCTTTAGGCCCTGGAGCTGCTCTAAGGTGTCCCCTTCAGGAGCCTTCTCTTCTCCAGCTGCCCCAGCCCAGCTCTCTCAGCCTGGCTCCAGAGCAGAGCTGCTCCAGCCCTCGCAGCAGCCCCGGGGCCTCCTCTGGGCTTGCTCCAACAGTTCTATATCCATCTTGTGTGTTGCCCCAGAGCTGGACTCAGGTCTCCATCTTAAGACAACACCAACAGTTACACCCCTGAATCACATCAGCCACAGAATTTTACTCAGTGTCCCCCATCAAACCATCCTTTGGACAGATGCAATTGGGAATTAGGCTTCAGCCTAACTCCCGAGGAAGGGACACACTAATCCATTCCCACCCTTTAGTTCCCCACCTTGGTCTGCACCATGTGTCTCCATACCCTTAACAACCAGACTTTAGACCCCTCTGCTCTGAGGAAGCCAATTCTGAACAAGGTGTTTGTGGACTTGCTCCATCACCTTCATGCTCTGCCTTTTCCCAAGCTAAGCAAAGCTCCTCTAGTCCCCACAAGTAATGATGCCACTAAAATAAGTATTAAAATAAGATATCCCCTGAGATTACTGCCATCCTGGCTATTCCCATCTAGGTTTCAGAGTGAAACTGAGCTTTGTTTCATAAAGACAACCCTGGTGTTTGCATTGTCTGACTAAGTGTGAGCTGTCTCCTGCCCTGGAACATAGCTCCTGCCCCAAGGATTGAGCAAACACTTACCAGACAATACAAATCAGATACCAACCGTGCTGCCTGGATCCCATCCACCCTGCGAGCTCTCTGTGTGTTCTGGGTCTCACTTCAAGGCAGTGAGCACAAACCAAGGGGGATGAGCCTGGCACGCTGCTCGGGGATGCTGCTGGGGAGGGAAAGCGCATGGAGGAGAGGATGAGGAGGTCACCCCAGGCACAGGCAGGGGGGAGGCTCTGGCTGCACACATTCCTGCAGGCGGAACAGCTCCTCTTGATGAGCAGAACGAGGTGTCTCCATGTGTCAGACAAGTGGAGGCAAACAGGACTCAAATGAAAGTGAGATGTGCCTGAAGCAAGATAATCCTCATGGCAGCACTTCCTGAGCTGTGGTTGCAGAAGCACAAGGGATGGAGGATGATGGTAAGACCATCATAAAGGACTGAGAAGAGAAGGCTCCTGAAGGGGAGACCTTAGAGCAGCTCCAGGGCCTAAAGGGGCTCCAGGAAACCTGGAGAGGGGCTTTGGACAAGGGATGGAGGGACAGGACAAGGGGAATGGCTTGAACCTGCCAGAGGGGAGACTGAGATGAGCTCTGAGGCAGAAGCTCTTCCCTGTGAGGGTGCTGAGGCGCTGGCACAGGGTGCCCAGAGAAGCTGTGGCTGCCCCATCCCTGGCAGTGTTCAAGGGCAGGTTGGACACAGGGGCTTGGAGCAACCTGCTCTAGTGGAAGGTGTCCCTGCCTGGGGCAGGGGTTGGAGCTGGAGGAGCTTTAAGGTCCCTTCCAACACAAACCATTCCATGGTTCTATGACTGAGCACAGAATAGATGCATGAGGAAGATCAGGGACCTGTGAACTAAACCAAGAGCCCCCTCCTGGTCCCTGGCCTGGGCAGAGCTCTGGTACCCATCCTTCCTCCACTTCCTTCATCACAGAGGACCACAGCCAGGAGCTGCTGTTGCTTCCCAACACTTCTCACCCAGCTCCTTCCAGCAGCTCACACGCTGCTGCCTCTGCTGTTGTAAAGCACCTGCTGGGAGAGCAGCGTGTATGTCCTGGGTGAACAAGTCTGTCCTGCTGCCAGCCAGCGCTGTGACAAAGAGCCGAGTGATGGGGAAGAGTGGAAATTACACCAATTGCATGAGTCATTAGATCAATAGATTAAAAGACCTCTTAGAGCCTTCTGTCCAGGCCAGCATAAGGTCATTCATTCCCAGCTCACTCCTTGGGGCTCTGCCTTGTGTGTCTGGACTTCAAGCACTTCCCTTTGGGAGATGATGCCGCAGCCCCACACTCCTCCGAGCCCAACCTGAATGCTGCCTTTCTTATCTCCATCACCACCAGTATCCCATGTACTAAACACAGCAAAGATTTCACAGCTGGGCCATTCACCATCCTCTAACCACAAGCAAACTCCTCCGGTCCTGGCTACCATCAGCCTGACATTATCCGTCTCCTGTGACTGTTCTGGGCACAGCAATCCTTATGCTCTTCCTTCCCATTGCTACCGCAGCACCCATGACAGCCAGGAGCAGGGAAAGGGTCTCTCTCCCTTTGAATATCTATGTATCTTCCTGCAATATCCCCTTTTCCTCTTCTCACTCAATGCTCGTGGTACCAGCAGCATCCTCACGGTGCTAAATACACTCACTGAGGTGCCTCTGTCACAACTCACCCTGAGGTCTGCTGGGCTGCGTGGTACCAGTTCAAATACCAACCAGGCAGCCCCTGACTTGCAGCATTTACAGCCTTGAGGTTCTCCAGTGCCAGATGAGATCCTGGTTAGAAAACCTCCCCTGCAGGGAGAACATGAGAGAGATCAAACACAGCATCACCAATGGAGCTGAAATAGAGACATCAAAGAGGGGTTACAAGCAGAAACCCCAGGGACCGGTACGTGGGGCAAAGCCATTTAGGGGTTTTTACTGCTCTTCTCCACTGTTTGTCTGGAAGAGAGCATGGAAATAGTGGAAAGACCATGGAAAAGGTCAGAATAACACTGCTTGGGGTGTACAAGAAGCTCTGCAGAAGTCCCCATCTGGCCTGTTTCTTACCAGGAGGCTGAGCAATGGTTAAATCCTCATGTATATGAACTCACACTGGAATAAGCAGCCTGCTGGGAGCGAGTTTCAGCCTTGTGAAGGGGATATGGCAGCTGGAGTGGAAGATTCGACAGCACCAGCATGAAATAAGACATTGCTCCTCGCAGGGAGCAACAGCTTTCCCAGGGAGGTAAACCATGCAGGTCATGGAGGCCCATCTGCTCCTCGTGCTTGCAAAGCACGGCCCCAGCAGGTCCCATGGCCCTGGTCTGACAGCATTAAACATGAATATGAATATGACCGGTCACCATCTTTTAGAAGCTATAAAAGAAAATAACTCTCAGAGATGCTGTAGGAGCAATTCCACCTCTTGGGTCTCTTGGAGGCCCCTGTGTAGAGCCCACAGTGCTCTGACACTACACCGAGGCAGCAAACAGGGTCTCAAAGGTAGAAGAAGCTCAAGGAGACAAACCAAATGTTCTCAGCACAGAAAACCACAACCAGAGCCCGCTCTCTGTCCCACTGTGCTTCAGGTTCTCCACAGCACCAGTTATGGACAGAGCTTTCAGAGGCAACTCAGGGATTAGGAGCTGATCTTGGATTTTCAGTAGTTCAGGAACACTTTTGACAATATTTTCCTATTTCCTTATCCCCACCAATCCTCCCAAGAGGGTTCTATTGGCAAAATTCATCCATAGCACATGTTACCATGTTACTGCAGCTCCATAAATCATGAGCTGACCATAGACAGGGAGCAGGGAGAGCCCTGACCTCATCCCTCTCCCACCAGACACCTCCCTCCAGCACAGCACATTGGGTTCATCCCTTGCCCCAAGTCTTCCACCTGGAAGGGAGCTTCCCTGGACACACAAGCCACAAACCATTCCTTAGCCTCAGCAGAGAAGTGCTAACATTTATTCCGGAGCTCATCTCCCTCCAAAGGCTGTAGGACAATTCCTCATCACCTATGAGCAGTGTCGGAAGCTACAACTGAAAGGTCATCTAAAAGGCTGTGGTGGTGCCTCTGACCAGTTTTGGTTGGGAGAGCTGAGCCAAGAAGACACACGATAAGAGTTTCAGCCCCCCAGAGCTCCCCCAGGACAGCACAGCTCACTGCCGAGGCGCTGGCACAGGGTGCCCAGAGAAGCTGTGGCTGCCCCATCCCTGGCAGTGTTCAAGGCCAGGTTGGACACAGGGGCTTGGAGCAACCTGCTCTAGTGGAAGGTGTCCCTGCCCGGGGCAGGGGTTGGAGCTGGAGGAGCTTTAAGGTCTCTTCCAACACAAACCACTCTGGGATTCATTCTATGGTCTTATGCTCAGTGAAGTTTCTGGAGCTCTTCCACCCAACTGCACCTGCAAATGGCAAACTGGCTGCAGCTCCCATCCTGCCAAGGCTGACCCATCCCCACCTCCCGACGGGTTCTCCATGGGGCCGGAGCTGACCTCCTGGCAGAGCAGGCTGGTGGGAAGGCCCTGCCAGGACAGCACTGCTGTCCAAGGTACCACCACGCCACCGCGTCCATCCCACCAGCACACCCCTCAGCAGCACACACCAGGTGGAATTCCTGAGCAGCCTCTTTCCCAGGAGGATAATCCACACTTATTGAATGACCCCAGCAACCTCCATTAGTTATTTTTACAGTGCCTGTTCCTAGAGCTCCAATCCCTGGGACATCTCTGCCCAGGTGGGGCAAAGGCAATTCCCAACAGTTCTGGCCTCTGTCTCTTTTTTCTGTGTAGTCACGTGTGTAAGGATACAAGAAAGAAAGAAACTGGATCTTGGCCTTCAGGAAATAGCACATAGGCCTGAAGATCTGCTGGAAGAGGTTGGTGCATTTAGGATCTGCCTCTGACAGGACCCCTTGTTTTACAGAGACCTGCATTGAGACCAGCCAGCAAGTCAGCCCCATGACCTGTGCACTGCACTCTGGTTGGAAACCCATGTTGTTCTGGTTCATAGAATCATGGAATGGTCTGGGTTGGAAGGGAGCTTAAAGCTCCTCCAGCTCCAACCTCCTGCCACGGGCAGGGACACCTTCCACTAGAGCAGGTTGCTCCAAGCTCTATCCATTTGTTACTGCAGAAGTAAACGAATCACTGACAGTTTCTGATACTCTGCACCAAGTCTCTTTGACTTCTCCAGTCCCTCAGAGAAGCCCTCAGCCCTCATAGACACTCAGGGCAAAGACTGACCCGTTCCTCACAGTTCAGGACATAGTCCTTCCTGCCAAAGCCCCAGACCAGAGCTATGGGGATTGGGCTGATTAGTTGGTTGGGCTTGTGTTGGTTTTGTGGTGTTCTTTTAGAGAGGAAACACAAACCCCCAACCACACATGATGAGAGGCCCCACAGTTGTGGCAAAGCACGGATGTTAACCTCAATCTCAGAGACATTCTCTGTGGCAGTAAAACACCCACCAACCCTGTCATTCTTGCACAGTTTCAGCTGGAGGTTGCACTGCTCAAAGCTGTTCTATGGGTCGGGCTAGAAGATCTGATAGTTCCTTCTAACCTGAAACTCAGTTAAGCATCTTTACTGCCCCTGCCTGGGCCTCATGAGCAAGCAAATGAAGAGGAGCAGACAGGGATGAGAACAGACAGACGTCACTTTATCCCAGGTGGTCCTTAGCTACCTCTCTAAGTGTGGAGGCTCATTTCCACTCTTCCACCCTTCTCCTGACCCACAGAGACTTCAGGGCAAGGCCTCTACCAGTCCAAGATCAGCCCAAAGAGGTTTGGAGCTCATCTCTGCTGCAACACAAGAGCAATGAGGACAAACACCACCGTGATGTGAGAGTGCCCGGCTACTCACCGGGACAAAGCTGCTGCATTTATTGAGTGCTCTCAAGTTTGGAAAACACCAAAAAAGGGTGAACATGGTTCTGCAGCACTAACAAAGGCCTTAAACCAACAACCACCACCCTGAGCCATTTAAACACCGGCTGATTGAAGAAGAAACAACTTGGGGTTTAGTTCTGCCAAACCAGAGACCTCCACAAGGCTTCTTCAGGCAGTGCCTATCCCCGGGGAGCAACCCACATCTTAAAGCACAAAACAAGGACACATCACACCAACATTCTCCATCCCATTCCCACTATTGAGTCCTCAAAGCTTACTCTCAGCATGGTCTGGTTCCCAAACTTGCAGAGAAGAGGGTTTAAGGAATAAAGCCCAGTAAATCCTACTACTTCTCTCCTTCAGAGAGCCAATGGAAAGTGTTCCAGCCTACGTGTGATGTCCTCCCAGTAAGGCTTTGCTCTGCACCACTGGTGGTAAGTATTTGTGGTGTCTGGTATCACCTTTACTACACATCACAGCTCACCACCCCTGGTACTGGTCTCATCTCTTTCAAAGCCAAACTCGGCCCAATGTTGTGATCACCCATCGATTTGTGCCTTGACTAAATCAAGAAACTTGTGCTGAAAATGGTAAGAATTCGGTAAGAATCTCCATCCCTGATCATCCAGAGGAGACCCCGGAGCTGCTGCGAGGGCTGGAGCAGCTCTGCTCTGGAGCCAGGATGAGAGAGCTGGGCTGGGGCAGCTGGAGAAGAGAAGGCTCCTCAAGGGGACACCTTAGAGCAGCTCCAGTGCCTAAAGGGGCTCCAGGAGACCTGGAGAGGGGCTTTGGACAAGGGATGGAGGGACAGGACAAGGGGAATGGCTTGAACCTGCCAGAGGGGAGACTGAGATGAGCTCTGAGGCAGAAGCTCTTCCCTGGGAGGGTGCTGAGGCGCTGGCACAGGGTGCCCAGAGAAGCTGTGGCTGCCCCATCCCTGGCAGTGTTCAAGGCCAGGTTGGACGCAGGGGCTTGGAGCAACCTGCTCTAGTGGAAGGGGTCTCTGCCCGGGGCAGGGGTTGGAGCTGGAGGAGGTTTAAGGTCCCTTCCAACACAAACCATTCCATGATTCTGTGACCCATGGAATGACTGGGTTGTCTGCTGACCAGTTCCTCTTGCCAAGCCCATGGACACCAGCAAAACCTCCAGCACCCAAACTTCTCATTCTGGGCTGTAAAGTCTGTCCCTACCACTGCATGTCTGCACATTGCTGTTTCTTGTGTCCGTTCAGCCCATCAGCACCTGTGAGATGAGTTCTGAAGCATCATTTATCACCCCTGTCTCTTCACCTACACATTCCACTACACTGCATGTGAAAAATCATCACCATCCAGCTCTCCATTCCAACACCCCTTTCCAAAGACTGGATTAAAACAGACAGAAGAAGAGGAGATAGACACAAGCCCTCTTACTTCCCCCTACCCAGAACTTCTCATTGTTCTCAGGTATTGATTTGGATGGGACCTCATCAGGGGAAAGCCCATTATCAGCAAGCAGCCACCAGTGAAATGGCTTGATAGCCCTTATAACCCACAGGCTTTCAGGTGTGTTTCATTTCCAATGAAGCCAAAGCACACTTTTTAGTGCTCTAATGAATCAATGTCCATAATCATCACTTGTCATAACATCAGAGATAAGCCAAGATCAAGCAGGCTGATAAGATGTTTGGTTTCCTCTTTATCTCCATTTCTAGCTGCAATCAGCACATGGGATTAAAAGGCATAAATGAGCGTTGTGGATTCATAAGTATTGTCAGACACAAACGAAGTGAATGCCATATTCCACATGAAGTTGAATCTACCTCTATACTACGTTCACTTCCCAAGGCTGCAAGCAAGAGTGACTCCATGGTCCTTGACATAAAAGCAGATGGACAGCTTGCAGGACTTAGGCCTCCAAACCTTCTGGCAACCCTACCTGTGTCTTCTACAAACCTTGTCCCACGTCCAGCCCATGTTCTCTGTGTTGTCTCCTCCCCACCAACTTCTGTCTTCTCCTTGGGTAAGAAAACCAGTTCAATTTGGTGCTCTGAGTCTACTGGGACAATACACGGCTGCAATTTGAAGTGAGGACAAAGACTCTACAGGAAAGGAAAAGATGAGTCCTGGGGAACATGGTTTTAACTCCTGTGATTCAAAATCAGCAGAGATGTCCCCAAAGCCAGACCATGGCTGTTGGCATTGCATGTGCCCATCAGCTCCTGAGGCACTTCTGGTCCCATCCCACCCCACTTCGGCAAGTCCCTTCGGTCTACACACTGCTCTGCAATCCCAGCTCCGCTTCTGCTCTTCCTACTCACGCAGTTTGCAACCACTCAGGGCATCATCTCCTTCAACAGACCACAAACGAAGGATGAGATGAAGGGAAGACGACTGGATAGGAAAAAGGGATGAGGAATGGATGGGATGAGGGACGGGGAAAAGCTGGGGGGAAAAGCAAGTGAGAGGCTAAGAAGACTTTAACCACTGCAGTGCCTGATGGCAGCTTTCCTATGGCCACACTGGTCTGTCACAGCCACTGGGATGAGGAGGAGAAGCATTGATGCTCTGTTGTAGCAGAGGAAATGACTCCCACCTTTCCCTGCAGCTCCTGGCCATGCCATAGGATGCTGACCAGTCATGTGGCATTCCCTGGTCCACCCTTTCCTCTGCTCTCAAATCCTGGATCTGAGCACATTGAGGCTGTTAAAAACTCCAGTCTTGGCCTTTCCAACCCACCCTCCTCCCCATCAACCCAAAAGGCAGCAAAATCCACAACCGCTGGCTCTCATTCCATAAGAAATCCAGCATCCTGGATCTGCAGCCCGGGCTGGCCACCCCCCCAGCCCCACTCCCACATCTCCCTTTCCAACAGCACCAAACCAGACAAAGTTCAGTGAGATAAGTGCTGGACCCTGAGCATCATGTTACATTTTCCCTCGGGAAGGAAGCCGTTCATTCCAGGGCGTGCTGGAAGACAGTGGGAGAGCATGGTCCTGGGGTGACCGGACCATCTACCTCCACTGAATCAGGCTGAAGATGCCTCTGTGCCTCCTGTGCAGGACAAAGGGGACAATGAAGGGCTGGAGCAGCTCTGCTCTGGAGCCAGGCTGAGAGAGCTGGGCTGGGGCAGCTGGAGAAGAGAAGGCTCCTGAAGGGGACACCTTAGAGCAGCTCCAGGGCCTAAAGGGGCTCCAGGAGACCTGGAGAGGGGCTTTGGACAAGGGATGGAGGGACAGGACAAGGGGAATGGCTTGAACCTGCCAGAGGGGAGACTGAGATGAGCTCTGAGGCAGAAGCTCTTCCCTGGGAGGGTGCTGAGGCGCTGGCACAGGGTGCCCAGAGAAGCTGTGGCTGCCCCATCCCTGGCAGTGTTCAAGGGCAGGTTGGACACAGGGGCTTGGAGCAACCTGCTCTAGTGGAAGGTGTCCCTGCCCGGGGCAGGGGTTGGAGCTGGAGGAGCTTTAAGGGCCCTTCAACACAAACCAGGCTGGGATTCTATGAAACGATAAGTAGGAGCCACCAGATGGCCAAACGTGGTGTCTAATTCAATCCACCCTCAACTTCGAAGAGCACCCATTTCCCCTACACAGCAGCCAAATCCTTCCTTGGACTCTGCCCCTCCCCTGATGATTCAACACAGCCTCATCCCTCTCTGTCCACCCCTAGTTGTGCCTGGAAAGCACCAAGGAGTCCCTGGCGTGGGTTCTCTCTCCCGTATGATGCTGCCCCATGAGCTGGCACATAAGAAGGGCATCCAGCAAGCACCAGCTCGGTCCCAAAGCCACAAGCCTGTTGCTGTTTGTGTCTCCAGTCCCAGCTGCTCCCTGTCCTCTGGCAAGGCACATGCTGGTTAATCATTCCTCAGAGACATTTCACTTGGTGAGGTTCTTATCAGAAGGTGCAAAGTCCAAGTCCAACTCCAACCAGCAGCACTACTGCAAAGAGGCAAAGGGGTTTCCAGCAAGCTCTGCCAGAGCAACACCATCCCCAGGCAGGGAATTCCCCATGGAGAGAGGCACTGGAGGGATGCAAACCATGGTCTGGGACCCTGTCCGCACAGCACAGAGGAAGAACAGAGACCTGCAGTGCTGCTATGGGACAGGGGTTCACTGGCCATAGGCTGGCACCCTCCTAGCACAGCTCCCAGCTCCACATCACTTGGGTCTGGACCCAGGAGGAGGAATCCAGGAGGTCCCCCAACCAAAGTGGTCCAGGACAGCAGAGCCTCATGTCTTTGAAAGGCATCTTCTGGTTCTCACTAAGTGACCGTGGGCAGAGAACAAGAGTAGGGGTAAAGCAGAAAGCAGACTATGGAACTATGACAGGAAGCAGAAAGTCCATGGGGAGAACTGCCCTACACAGCACTCGGGGGGGCCTGGCACAGAGAAGCTGTGGCTGCCCCATCCCTGGCAGTGTTCAAGGCCAGGTTGGACACAGGGGCTTGGAGCAACCTGCTCTAGTGGAAGGTGTCCCTGCCCGGGGCAGGGGTTGGAGCTGGAGGAGCTTTAAGGTCCCTTCAACCCAAACCATTCCATGATTCTCCAGGCAATGCCCAGCTCTCTCCCAGAATCCATTTTATTCCATGTTTACGCAGCCAGTGACACGCAGCTGGGGTGACTCCGGCTCCAGAAGCCATTTCTAGTGGATGCTAGAGAAGGGTTGAGGGTGCAGAGGGGAATCCTGCCTACCCAGCACCCCGATAAGGCTCCTCCTTTCCCAGCATCTCCCTCCCAAGCCCTGGCACGCAGCAGCCCTTGCGCAAGGCGGGCGCAGGGAGCAGGGTCACCCGGATCTCTGAGTCACCACCATGCCCATCTCCATCAGCCCTGTCACACCTCCAGCACCATCCCCTTCCACTCCAGCCTTCCTGCCACCTCTTCCTGCCTCCTCCCAGACCCCGTCCTGCTCCACGTCCTGGACATAACCTGGGGAGGATCCATTAACCAGGACATGGGCAAAGTACCTCCGTCCACCCGCAGAGCCTCTGTGGGTGTTGTGCTCACGTTGCTCCTTCTGAATCACAACCCACCCCTTATCAGACGCCTTGAGGAGCCACCCTCCTGTGAGCACTCTCTGGCCTGACTCCATCTGGATACCTCCTGTGCTTTTCCCAGCCAGGAAAAAGGAGGTTTGAGGAAAACAGGGAGAAAGGAAGGATGCCAGAGAAGTACCACACCACCACGCTGGAAGCAGAAGATTGTTCTGTCCTGAGGAGTGAATGAGGACAAGCACTTTGGGTGAAGACTTTAGGACCCTCCTGCTGCTGGTCCTGCTGGGATGGAGGCAGCAGCTTCCCCCTGGACCTGGGAATACCCCTGGGCCTCAGTAAAACACTGCAGACCACTGGTGATGAGCTCAAGGCCACATTTTAACCTCTTCCTACCTCTCCTTAAGCCCTAGAATGAAGGATGCTCACCAGCATCCTCACTTTGCCTGCTCTGCTTGATGGCACGTGCTGACCAGAGGCACACACCACACTGGGTGGGCAGAGGAAGCTTGGAACAGAAGGGGAAGAGAGTGGGACCGGGAGGCAATCACATTGGAAAGAGAGCTGGGGAAGGGAAAGCAAGCAGAGCCATGGAAGGGTGGGAAGATCCACGCTGTTACCTGCCCGGATCCAGCGCATCCTGAGCATGGTGAGAGCAGACGTCAAGATCCCTCTGCGCCCCTGCTCCTTCCCTCTGTCATCATGCTGCCTAGCTCAGCATGTCCAGGTCCCAGTGCTGCTGCCTGTGGGTTTCCCTATTCCCTTAGGGAATAGTGGGAGGGCCCGGGAGGAGGCTGGGAGGCTGCTGCTGCGCGCTGGGATTTGGCTCTGCGGGGGGATTACCGGGAGGGATGATCATGTGTTTGTGCTGTACCAGGTTCCCCAGGACCATTCTGTCACGGGCTGGCTCCGTGCAAAGCGCTGCACACAAAGCCTCTTACCTTCCCCACCGCGCCAGCCAGGCCCTGGAGACACCGTCCCCCTGCAAAGCCACCTCCCCAGAGCGGGGTCTAGGCACAGAGCACCCAGTGATGTGCACTAGGGACCACGTCGTGTTTCTCACATTGATCCCAAGGTTCTCCAGTGTTTCCCTGCTGCCTTCCCTTGCCCAAACAGCTCCATGCGAGTGGTGCGGGAAAGTACCTCTCCAGCACAGCATCAGAGCTTGAAGATGCATTTTGGAGATGCACAGGGGTAAGGGGCAGCCAGGCACTGGCCAGACAGGGGGGCTTGTTCAGCCTCGAGAAGAGAAGGCTCCTCAAGGGGACACCTTAGAGCAGCTCCAGGGCCTAAAGGGGCTCCAGGAGACCTGGAGAGGGGCTTTGGACAAGGGATGGAGGGACAGGACAAGGGGAATGGCTTGAACCTGCCCGAGGGGAGACTGAGATGAGCTCTGAG
>NW_009929716.1:0-4444 GCF_000696875.1 Nestor notabilis | reverse complement strand
CCGTTCCCGGGGCGGGGGCTGGAGCTGGACGAGCTTTAAGGTCTCTTCCAACCCAAACCAGTCTGGGATTCTATGATTCTCCTTCCAATGTCTTCAGCCTCAAGAAACCACCGCTCTCCCCTCCACGCTCCAAAGCAGTGAAATCCTTCTCTGCTCATTCCCATCCACCACCAAACCCTCCTGCAGACACCCAGCACGTGGGACCCAACCTGTACAACACAGCACAGTGGAGAGGGTGCAGACCTGGCAGCCCTGGGGTTAGTTCTTTACTTCAGCCCCATCCTTTTATACTTCTTCATCCCAGGAACATGGGGCAATGGCCCAGATCTCTCCCTGCAGGCTGCAAGGCAGCATTTCCTACTCACATACATAGAGTATTCCACAATACACAATAAAACCCACCAAGAAATTAACTCATACCATTAACACACACACACTCCTAGGGGCAAACCCAGCCTCTTAACATGAACTTGCTGCCTTGCTGATAAATGGCCTCATGTTTCCCCCCAGCTCCTGGACCCCTCCAGCATCACACACAGACCCATGGTCGCTCCATAAACATGCTTCTGAATGCTCCAGTCACTTGTGCCCAGTGCAATGCTGTAAAGAGCTTCTCCATTCCACAGGGTTTCCAGTCTCTCTCTGCAATCCAGCCCTTTCTATTAACCCAACTGTCTTCCCCACCTACAATTCACCCCCAAATCCCCCCAACTCTTCACATTTGCTGTTCCTTCTGTTTCTTGCCCTAACCCCACTCAGCCATCTGCTAAACCACCGCCTCCCTGCTCCCCCAGCCCTGCTCTGCACATCCTTCCCCATATACATTCTTTACCAACCTCTTATCTCATAAATTAGCCACGAGAGAGAGCGGGATCCCGAATAGCTGAGCTCTGGCGTAACTGTTTCCCTGACGCGAGGGGCAGGCAGGGAGGAAGGTGAAGTTTCCAGCAAGGTGCCAGCCAAGGGTCAGACGCTTTCAACTCCCTTCTTTTCCTTTGATACAGGATACAAATGCTCTGGGTAAACACTCCCAACGCTATGGAAGAGACCAAACTCCTTTCGTTTTGCTGCCAGAACCATCAGCATCCCACGCTCTCCGCCTTCCAGCTTCCCGAGCTCTCCTTGGCAGGATGGTCCTGGGCACTATCAAATACATTTAACAGTGGTCCTAATGCAAACTAGGACAGCGATGGTTTTCCTAACGCAGGACAAGCCCACCTCAAGGATGTGCAGAGGCCATGCTGCTGACCAGGCTCACACTTAACAGCATCTTCATCCCAGGAAGGTGTGAAGTGATGCTCCATCAATCTCTTTCCCAGCCCTTTTCTAAATCACAGACTCACAGAACCAACCAGGTTGGAAAAGACCTTTAAGCTCATCAAGTCCAACCATTCCCCAGCACGGCCAAGGCCACCACTAACCCATGTCCCCAGGAGCCACATCCACAGGTCTTACAAACCCCCCCAGGGACGGTGACTCCAGCCCTGCCCTGGGCAGCCTGTTCCGATGATGCCTGAGCACCCTCTGGGCAAGGAATTGTTCCTCAGCTCCAGCTAAACCTGCCCTGGGGCAGCTTGAGGCCAGTTCCTCTTGTCCCATCCCTTGTTTCTTGGGAGCAGAGACCAGCCCCCTCCTGGCTCCATCCTCCTGTCAGGTAGTTGTAGAGAGCGATAAGACCAGAGCAAAGCCTTGGCCTTTTCACATCATTTTGCCATTCCATCCCTGCACATCCCAGATCCCACTCTCTAGGAGCAGACAGCTGCATTCCAGGGCAATAAGGACAGACTGAGAGACCTCTTTATGAAACTGGAGACAGGGAATTGGACCTGAGATCATGGGAACACTCACTCTCCCAGACAAGCCTTGTGCTGCAGATGGGACCTGCTGCTGGAGCCAGGCAAATGCCAGGCTTTGGAATGAGCACAGCCCCCAGCCCTCTTCCACACCTCATCCAGCACAGCCCCCACTGCCCAAAAGCCTGTCAGGAGAGACCAGTTAATCCTTGTCTGACACTGTGAAATACCGAGTGCTACCCGAGCACTAAAGGATTACTCTTATATATGGTGGGATTGCTTCCAGCAGGCTCGGATCCTGGGCAAAGGCAAGCAAAGGAAAGGGAATTCCCAAATTAATTCAATATACAGGAAGAAATCCCTTTAGTGTAAAACCTCTGCTTGGAGAGGAGGTGATCTGTGAGGGGGAAAACCACTTCACTATAGGGGAAAAGATGGTTTGAAGATGTGTTCCCTGTAGGAAGGGAATCGGACACCTAAATAGGTGATGGGTACTGAGGGGTTGGTTCTACTCCCGGGGTTATGCCTGTAAGTGAATAAACTCTGACAGAGCTTGTTCCCCACTAGATGACACATCCGGAAGCCATTAATTCTGCAGGACAGCGAGATTCCAGGGCAAATCCCACTCCGTGCTGCAGTTTGAGGCACTGACCTGCCCTTCCAAATCACAGAGGCTCAGTTCGGCCACGTGCTCCTTCCAAGCACCATGATCAGAGTGTGCACAAAAGGGAAGAACCTTGTTCCTTCATGTGCTGCACGAACTGAACTGAGCAGGAATCCTGCATGTAAATATTCCTCCTCTTCTCCTCTCACCATCAAACACTGTGTTGTAATAGATGCTCTTTAATAACAACACCAAAAGGATCTAGTGCCCAAACACAACAACCAGCCACATTGGGCTCCGTAAGAAAATTGAGCTCTGAGAGGTTCTAAAAAGGGTGTTATACAAGTGAGCAACTAGAAATATCCTTCAGGTTCCCTCGCTTACAGGGCTGAGACGGGTTTGATTCAAAAGAGAGAGAAAGGCAGAAAGAAAGAAGGAGAAAGAGACAAAGATAAATTGAGAAAGAAGGAAAGAGAAAGAAGGAAAAGGAGAGAAAGAATCCCACGATGGTTGAGGTTGGCAGGGACCTCTCGAGGTCACCTTGCCTGACCTCCTGCTCCAGCAGGATCACCCACAGCATCCAGGAAGCAGGAACAAGACAGGCAGGAGAAGAAAGAAACCTCCCACCCTGTCAAAGGATGCTCTGGGGAGGGAGAGGGATGAAATGGAATGAAAGGAAGAGACAGGCAGTGAGGAATGTTGGGTGCTGAGCAAGGGCTGTGCAGGTGCTGGGTGGCTGCTCAGGGCCCAGTGGCCAAGAGCTGGGTGGGCAGGAGTTAGGAGATGGGTGCAAGTGGAACCCTAAAAGCAAAACAAAGCCCCTGAAGGCTGAAGACAGGCTGGGAGCATGGGGGTCTTCCCATCCTCAGTGAGGCTTCCCATCCTCACTAATCCTGGCACTCCTGGGAATCCCAAATCACAGCTGGGACAAACAGGGAATGCTTTTTCCCTTGAAGAACAGGAGTTGCATGACTGATGCATCACACGGATGCCAGAAGAAAGGAAAGCGAGAAGTGAGCAGCATGAGCCTCTGTTTGCTCCCGGGAGCATCTCCTGTTCGTGGCACATCTTCACCTTCCTCCACCAGCCAAAGAAACAGGAGGGACACAAAGCACAGCACGAGGACTCCAGAGGGGACCCAAGCTCCAGGGATGCCCCATGCACACAACCTGCTCTTCACGGACCAGGCTCCACCCCAGCAGACCCCAAACCACCAGCAACAGGACCTGTTGACACAACAGAGCCTCACGAGGACGGGTGCGTTGTCCCCCACTCAACCGGTTGTGTGCAAGGGGCTCACACCAAGGTGCACAACACACAGCAACCGAAACCTCTGCCTGGCAAACGTCCACCAGAGAACAAGGGGCACACGGTGTGGGCACAGCACCAGGGAGGAGAAACAAAGACAACAGCGCGAGGGAGAAGCAACAACACAGTCACCAAGGAAGAGAGGAGCCACCAAAGCAACAAAGCCAGACTGGGGAGAAGAAACACAGACCAAGGGAGGCACCACAAAGGGAATCAAGGTCCCAAAGCCACACACTGCAGCCCCACCAACCCCGCAGGTGCCAGGAGCAACCAGGCTTCAGCCCTGCTTGAGAGAGAGAGGCCAAACTCTCTTTACAACCACTTTTCCAGCCTTGGTTTAGGTAAAAGCTGCTGTTGGTTTGATGGGAAGGAGACTGATCTGCAGAGATGCCCAAAGGGGTTTGGGCTGTGGCTGCACACTGATGGTGTGGGGTCTGCTGCTGGAGGACCCATCTGCTCCCCCAGAGTGAATTCCCCAGGGAAGCACCCAGTGGGGAACCCGCTTCCAGCACCCTGAACCCCAGCCCATAGCTCAGGGGCCGTGAGGCTGTGCCGAGGGGAGAGGGTGGCAGGAGTTTGGCCCCATGGGGATGCCCACAATCCACACACCGCAGCTCCTATGAGGACCAGCGAGGGTCACTCCGAGGTCCTCACTGGGGTGCTGGTGGGCACCTACCGCACAGCACAACGCACCCCGCAGCCCTCGGAGCACCCAGGGCGCACCGCAGCGCGCACCCCG
>NW_009929715.1:0-7393 GCF_000696875.1 Nestor notabilis | reverse complement strand
ACTGTAGTGGTAGGACAAGGGGTGATGGCTTTAAACTTAAACAGGGGAAGTTAAGGTTAGATATAAGGAAGAAGTTCTTTGCTGTGAGGGTGATGAGGCACTGGAATGGGTTGCCCACAGAAGTGGTAAATGCTTCATCTCTGGCAGTTCTAAGGCCAGGTTGGACAGAGCCTTGGGTGACATGGTCTAGTGTGTGGTGTCCCTGCTTATGGCAGGGGGTTGGAACTAGATGATCTTAAGGTTCTTTCCAACCCAAACCATTCTATGATTCTATGAATAAAGTAAAATGCAGTTCAATAGTTTTAGCTAAAAGTCATTTTAGGCTGGTCCCCCTGAACCAGCTCACACATGATTCAAAGCTGGCCTGAGGACCAGCAATTGTTTTGGAACTCTTTAGGAAGCAATGATTATTTGGCAGAGTAAACCAAATCAACATGCACTCGGTGGAGATTCACTTCGAAACTACAATCATGCTCCAAACTGAAATACTTAGGCAGATTAGACTGGGTAAGAGACATCTTTATGTGCATCACACAAAACTGACAGACATTAAAACAAACCTATAAAGAAGTGTGCATTTTGCCCATCTGAGGGGAAAAAAAATAGCATTTGCACTATGTGAAGAATTCCAGCACAGTCTGTCACTGAGCTTGTAGCCTCTATGACATACTCACTTCCTGCTCTAGCCTACTTCGAGTTGCAGAGCAGCAATGAACAGCTCACTTCATGAAATACATGAGCAGTAGCTATTTTCAACACTGAAGCCTGAAACCCCTCATAGAGTAAGTACATTTAGCTTGTAAGTGTAAAGCCATTCTGAACATTCCATAAGGAATAATGCTGTGTTTGTGAGGTACCACATTTGTGAAAGCCGTTCATGACACCAGTGAGCAGAGGTTGCAGTAGACTTGTTTAGATTTCAGCTGCATCTGAAATAAAAAAACAGAGAGCAGCAGAAGTGGGCTACTCTAAGAAGAGTTAGAGGCCATAACCGTAGAAGAAGGGACAAAGACCTTACCAACCAGGGTACAGTTCTGCAGCAACCAAGCAGGGCAAAGCTGGTGATAGTAAAAGATATTGACACCCAAAAATAAGCCTCAGACAATTGAGCAGGATGATCAGCAAATACCTCAGGAGCAGCAAAAGAATGGACTGAACACAAACCTACCTCCAGCGAAGCTCAGACAGCAGGACGAGCTCCTGAGCAAGCTCAAATGGGCCTCCCAGGGCAATGGGCTGAAAGGGTGGAGGGCTGGGGGGGGGTGTCAGGTGAGGCTGGAAAGGGTGATTAACATGCACCCTGGCAATAGGGACAAATCAGCTGAAATCAATTTTACCTACTGTGAAATATATTTAGAAGTTGTTTGACAGCTTCTAAATCCAAAATTAGAATGTATGCCACATGCTTCCATGATGCTGGGTAAATAAAAGGTGTTAACAGATCCCGAGAAAGTAATACATCTAGGAGCATCTTTGATTTTATTATCAGAATACTGCATTAGTCAAATGAAGAAGTTGGTTTCTGACTTCAAACAAAAATTTTAGTCTGAAAAATATATTAAATTATATCTTAATGTTATCTTCAGACTACTTCAGTTAGGGTTTTATATCTTATATATACTACGTATAAACTAGATGGTTCACTAATGTCAAAATTAATCAGAATTTGACAAATTGCTGAGTTACATTGAACCATCACTCTGTGCTACATGCAGAGACCTTTGATCTGTCTGCTGACCTTCAGATAAGACTTCCTCCCAAAACTGAGTCAAACAGCCAGCTCTGTTTCATCATTTCATGGAGGAACGATGCCATGAATAAATCTTATCAAGACAATATACAGTTGCTTCTTGAACTGAGGAGTCTTATTTTAGTTTTTATTAAAACAAGCAAAATAGTTTGAATTCCCTGGGACAGTATTATCCTGCTACCACCAGGTTCAGGATGGACCTGTTATTTTTCGGGACCTGAATTCCCAGAGACAGCAACTCTGACTGTCTTTCTCCTGGCACTCTCTGACAGCTTCTTCTGTGGCAGGGAAAAGCAGATTCTCTGTCTCAATTAAATTCTTGCTGAAGAAAACAGCACCTTGTGGGAACAAAAATCCTATTTTAAACTTAAAATGTTTTTAAAAAATCACAGTTGGTGTATTTGTGCTCAGGCTTTATGTTCAAATTTAAAAGGAAAATGGCAGCACTCAAGTCAGAGCCATCTTCAGAGCCCTTCACTGTAACCCACTTCACAATAATCAATCCTGATCTAATTATACTGATTACATGAAATTGCTGGTGAGACTGAAATAATGGTAGTATCTCAGAGAGAAGTCTTATGCTATTCACATTGCTGTTATAGAGCAGTTACAAGCATAGAATCATAGAATCACAGAATGGTTTGGCTTGGAAAGGACCTTAAGATCACCCAGTTCCAAGCCCCTGCCATGGGTAGGGACACCTCACACTAGACCATGTCACTCAAGGCTCTGTCCAACCTGGCCTTGAACACTGAAGCATGGAGTGGTATACTCCTAATAAGTGTCAGAAATTCCTTTAAGACCCCTAGATGCATGCTACAAACTTGTACCGACTGTGGTAGTGTGGACCCAGAAGGTGCTGCTTCTGCTTGTGTAATACCAGTGCTCAGACCAGGCCATAGGCTCTTTATACTGGCAACATCTGCAACACTTTGTGGTGTCAGCAGCAATGTGCTGACAACCTTCCTGGTTGCAGCAAGACAGTGGAGATTCTTTTAACTCCAGAAGGGCAGGAAAACTCATCCATGTGGAGTCTAATGAAGGGCCATGTCTTAATTTGTAATTAAGAATGAAGAGTCACAAGGGAGCATTTCCCAGTTTCGTGAATGCTGAACAATGAGACCAAGTGTAGCCCTTTCAAGGAAGAAGTGCTGCTCAGGAGAAGAAGACACTTCAAAATGCTTAGAACTATGACAGCAGCAGTCAGCCTCAGCTCCATGGACTTCTGGAATTTAGATTTAGACTTGGCCATGATCACACATGTTAAACTGGAATATGGCAGGAGTCTAAAGCAGTAAAAGCATCAGCCTTGGAAATATTGCCTGACTTACAGAACAGTGAAGTGTCACGCCACAGGGTGAGCTACTCTCTTGTTCCATGCTTTGCCTCTGGCTGTCATTTCACATAAGTCAGCTTCCACTCCTCTGTCCCACTGCTCTCCTGGATGCCACCATCAGCCAGAAGAGCCCTCTGACAATTCAGACAATCAGCTCTTAATTTTCCATTGAAACAACTAGAAGACACCAATTTGTTTCAAGTATGTGTCTTCAATTTAAATTGAACTTCATCAAAGTTATCTCTGCTTTAGGATGGAGTTTCTTATCAGGGTGGGTTAAACCACAACACAGGTTCTTAAGATCTTATTGGAGATCTTCTGTTAGTGGTAAAAACCTATTCCAAAGCTGTATAAAAATAGTTTTCCTGATATATTCCAGGGACTTTGAACAGCCACATCTCAGATCTTTAGTGTAACCAACTGTAAGGCTATTGATGACATTTGGCTGTGTGTTTCCTGCAGGACCTGTGTTATGTTGTATAAATAGCACCAGTTGAATGTGAGGCCTTTTTTCTTTCTTCTTTTTGAACTTGCTCATGGCTGCAGAGCTCTGGGCCAGAAGAGATCAGAATAACAAAGCTCCAAGGCTTCAGCTCTAACCACAGAATTCGCCTTGCTCTAGTTCATCTTCCCTCAATAACAACCAGCTGAAATTGGACAAACAAACCGAAAGCATTACAGGCCTTATAGAATTCAGGATGTGCAGACACCACAGAAACAATAACGGTAAAAGAACTACAGCAATTACTAAAATACTACTAAAACACCTAGTCAATGTGTGGAGAAAATTCCTGTGAAGAGTATACATGTCTATATGTGAATAAATCCTATTTTGGGTAAAGGAAGAACAAAATTTACCTTAGGGAAATATATGAAATCAAATGTATGGATAGACTTTTGGATGAATGTGTGGGTAAAATGTGCATGGTTTACAGTTTGTGGCAAGTATATAACTGAAAAAACCTAAAAGACATAAGAAATAAGTAATCTTGTACTTTTTAGTATCTCTTATTTCCACAAAATAGAAGGTGAACTCACTAGATGCTGGACACTTCAGATGCTTTCAAGATTAGACAATTCAGCTAATAATCATTATTAGCATTAAAAGCTTAAAATATGAATGATAATGGCTCTTAGAAATCAGAGTTAGGGGGCTGGAGTCAGCAGGGTCATTTTAATGAAAATATTCAATTGTCATTTCTGATGCTTTTATTGGAGAAGACAGTTGAAAAATAAGACAGGATTAAAGTGAACAGACAGTGCCTTAAGAGTATTTTTGTGTCTCTAGTAAATCCTTCTTTTGGACTTGTGCAGATTTAGTAGGGAGTAAGTAAGGAGCCAAGTTGCTGCTCCAAATCCCACACTACTGGTGGAAAACAGGTTTGGTTCCCTCTTCAGCATCTCGGCAATGGGAAGGTGTGGATAAGGGATCGTCAAAGGAGAACTGGTACCTGTAACAGGGCTCTCCTGCTGGCTTGCTCTACCCTGAGGAAGAAGGAAACGTTTCCAGGACAGTGACACTCCTGAATGTGTTTGGTACCTGCCCTGCTCTTGGAAGAGCAGAGCTAGGAATTGCCTCTGGTGTAGGATGAATTCCAGTGAAACAGCCTTACACTTGTATAAAACAGCACAAGAGGGATGTCAACCTGCTGGAGCGAGGCCAGAGGAGGCCACGGAGATGCTGCGAGGGCTGGAGCAGCTCTGCTCTGGAGCCAGGCTGAGAGAGCTGGGCTGGGGCAGCTGGAGAAGAGAAGGCTCCTGAAGGGGACACCTTAGAGCAGCTCCAGTGCCTAAAGGGGCTCCAGGAAACCTGGAGAGGGGCTTTGGACAAGGGATGGAGGGACAGGCCAAGGGGAATGGCTTTAAACTGCCGGAGGGGAGGCTGAGATGAGCTCTTGGGCAGAAGCTCTTCCCTGTGAGGGTGCTGAGGCGCTGGCACAGGGTGCCCAGAGAAGCTGTGGCTGCCCCATCCCTGGCAGTGTTCAAGGTCAGGTTGGACACAGGGGCATGAAGCAACCTGCTCCAGTGGAAGGTGTCCCTGCCCGTGGCAGGAGTTGGAACTGGGTGAGCTTTAAGATACTTTCCAATCCAAACCAGCCTGGGATTCTATGATTTGAGTCACAAGCTTTATAAAACAAAAGAAAATGACCTAAATAGGAAGATCTTTAGAAGTTCCTGCAGGAGTTTGATATTCCTGAGGGGAGGACAACTAATATAACTCATTATTTCCTATTTGACTTTAAACACTTTTTCAAAGTGTTTACATTGCTTAGAACCAATTTCACTTCTATTTTAGCTTTGCCTGAAGTAAATGAAGCCACTGAAGTATATCATATTTAACAAAGCCCTCATCAATAAGTAACTACAACTAAACCCAGTCCAATTAGTATTATAACTTCTAGCCTTTTATGCTAAAGCCACATTTAACTCTGCCTATTGGACTGAAGAATGTTACTGGGGGAAAGATGAGAATGTTCATGTGCTAAATGAGGTGCCAGAGGCTGTGTTATACCAACTTAATTGGCAGACAGCTTAATTAAACATTTTAGGTAAGAATTGCTGAGTAAAAAGCACTTTCCTAAATGCATGTTAAATTGTGCATAGAAACCCCCCTGCACTTGATGGAACACATTTAGTTCTTCCTGGTGAAACACATTTAGTTTTTCGTGGTGAAAAATCAAGGAGAATAAAATGATAAACTTACATTTTTAGTATATTTTTGCATGGGCTGCTGTGGAGGGAAAAGAAGAAAGAGAATGAAAAATATGGGCAAGGAAGTGCCAGGGAATATGTGAGTGAGACCTATGTGTGATAAACAGGACACAGAACTTTAGCTCTAATGACAATGTTTGCTCTGTGAATCAAAATACATGTGAGCAGATAGTGTTTAGTAGATCATTTTTCTGCTGCTTTATCTAAATAGTTTCTTTTGGAAGAGCACTCCTGAGGCTATAAAGCAGCCTCCCATGGTTCCTTTTTCTTCATAGCAAATACGTTGCTGCTGGGTGGTCAGGGAACAAATCTTGACTGAGTTCCCAGACAAAAGAAATATGCTACTTCTTAATGGTCTGGCTGCTGACCTCAGGCTGCTTTTCTCTGGGGTATCAGGCAGAAGGTGAAGAGAAGGTGCACACACATGAGCATGGCAAGCCAAGCAAACCTCTAGTACTGAGGTTTAACTTTACAAACTAATAGTCAAGGGAGCTTTGATTTTCCCTGCTGACGTGGGAAGTGAAGCTCTGCCCAACTTCCCATGATATATCCATATGAATAAAGGTTCTGGCCTGCAATTTATAGAATCATAGAATCAACCAGGTTGGAAAAGATTTTTTAAGCTCATCAAGTCCAACCGTTCCCCAGCACTGCCAAGGCCACCACTAACCCATGGCACTCGGGGCCTTGTCTACATGGTGTGTGAATTTGAACTGTTCATGTTTTGCAGGAGTAAAAAACATCAGCTTAAAAACGTGTAAACCTCACAAGCTTAAAGGCTTTAACAAGTCATAACTTGAGCTTGAAACCTATTTAATTTCTTTTAAAGTTATACAGGAGAACAGCACAGTACTTTATACATTTTAAATGCAGTGTAGGATGTACCTTTTTTCCACACATTGCTCAATACACAATTAAACTGTTTTTAATTGGATACAGGGAAGGTCATAGAATCTCTTTTATTAGAAGTTTTGAAGAATAAGTTAGATAAAAATGTGTCAAGGACAGTCTAAGTATACCTTTGCTACCCAGGAAAAGTGGAGTGCACAACAGCTTCTCAGGGTCCACAGGCACAGAGTTTCCATGCAGAAAAAGCCTTTCCACCACAGTTTTCCAGAAGATTGCTTGAGATCAGAATTCTCCTTGAGGTCAGCTTTATAAAAAAGACTGGAATTTCCTTTCAGAGATGTGATTATTCCCTAAAAAAAAAAATCCTTCCCAAACTAGAATTTATAAAAGCAAACTGAAAAAGTTGTATTAGGTTCACTAAGATGAAAATATTTATAGTTGTTACCATTGTAAGACTATTTATTAGATATTACAAATTAGGTGGAAGGATTAAAGCCTAAACAAAAGATTAATAAGAAGACTCTTTACTATGACTGTAATTCTAAATATTGCACCCTTACGAATAGCCTCAAGATTGCTCAAACATCAACAGAATTATCCACACTGAAAAGACTAAAAGGAAGAAGTTAAGGGTGATGTAAAACAGTCTCTGCTCTGCCAGTAGCTAAAAGCTCACCTGCCTCACTTTTTGTCTCTTTTTTATTTTATTTCTCAAATTCATTAGTTTTGACCATCTGCATCCTGCC
>NW_009929714.1:0-6063 GCF_000696875.1 Nestor notabilis | reverse complement strand
AGTGGTGTCCCTTGGGGGTCGGTGTTGGGACCGATCCTACCCAACAAAGCGAAGTGCAAGCTCCTGCCCCTGGGTCAGGGCAATCCCATGCACAGCTACAGGTTGGGCAGAGAAATGATTCGAGCAGCCTGAAAAGGACTTCAGGGTGCTGGTTGATGAGAAACTGAACATGACCCAGCTTTATTGTGCACTTCAGTCCAGAAACCACACGTATCCTGGGCTGTATCCCCAGCAGTGTGACCAGCAGGTCGAAGGAGGTGACTCTGCACCTTTACTCTGCTCTCATGAGACCTCACTTGCAGCACTGCATGCAGTTCTGGTGTCCCCAGCGTAAGAAGGACATGGAGTTGTACAGGTTGGCCAGAGAAATGATTCGAGCAGCATGAAAAGGCCTTCAGGGTGCTGGTTGATGAGAAACTGAACATGACCCAGCTTTATTGTGCACTTCAGTCCAGAAACCACACGTATCCTGGGCTGTATCCCCAGCAGTGTGACCAGCAGGTCGAAGGAGGTGACTCTGCACCTTTACTCTGCTCTCATGAGACCTCACTTGCAGCACTGCATGCAGTTCTGGTGTCCCCAGCGTAAGAAGGACATGGAGTTGTTGGAGCTAATCCACGGGAGGCCATGAGGGTGATCAGGGGCTGAAGCACCTCCCAGATGGAGACAGGCTGAGAAAGTTGGGGCTGTTCAGCCTGGAGAAGAGAAGCTGCTTGGAGACCTCACAGCACCTTCCAGTATCTGAAGGGGGCTACAAGGGGGCTGGAGAGGGACTCTGTATCAGGAACTGCAGCAATAGGACAAGGGGCAATGGGTTTAAACTTAAACAGGGTAAGTTCAGGTTGGATATAAGGAAGGAGTTCTTTACTGTGAGGGTGGTGAGGCACTGGCACAGGTTGCCAAAAGAAGTAGTAAACGTTCCATCCTTGGCCATGTTCAAGGCCAGGTTGCACAGGCCTTGGGCAACATGGTCTACTGTGAGGCATGCCTGCCTGTGTAAGTGGGTTTGGAACTGTATGATCTTTCCAACCCAAACCATTCCATTATTCTATGACACAGGGGGTTCTGGTCTCAAGCAAACACTGTCATGGGGAGCTTCTCATTAATCAACACCCAAAGTCCCTCTCCTCAGGGCTGCTCCATCCAGTCTCCCCCAGACTGTCTTTCTGCTTGGGATTGCCCAGGGACAGGACCTTGCACTTGGCCTTGTTGAACTCCATGAGGTTCACATGGTCCCATCTCTCCAGCCTGACCAGGTCCCTCTGGATCCCATCTCTTCATTCCTGGCCATCCACTAGCACCTGCTCAGCTCATGCCCATCATCAGCAAGGCTCCTTCCATCCAGACCATGCAGAGAGACACAGAAGGTGGGAGGAGTCTGTTACATGGGAGGATGGCTAGGTATCTGCATGCTTTCTGATGGCTTGGATGAAGCTGGGAAGCCAACTACAGGTTTCACCCAACAGGACATGTAAGAGATCCCTGCTGCAAGTGGGATGCTATGTGAAGCTTTCTCAGGACCCCAGTGTTGCAGGGGCCACCCCCACCCCAAAACAGGGATCCTGCAGGATGAGTGGAGACCTCGTGGACCTGCAGCTCTTTGAGGAAGGGGACATGGGATGGGATGATGCTGCTCCTCTCCTCCTTGCTCAGTCAGATTCAGGTTCTCTGCACATCTCCAGGCTGCAAAAACCTCATGCCCCTGAACACCCTCCTGCTCACCCTGAACATATGCTGATGCTATTTCCCACGCAGCATCCACATGTTCTGCAGTGGCCCAGCACAGACACAGGCAACGCAGAGCCCAAGAGGCGGCTCATTCTCACAATGGACCCCTGCTCCTGAGAGCCGTTCATCTCAGCCACCTGAGGCACCTCCTGTGCACATCTTAGGCTTGTGTCCCACCCATGGGTGCCCCTCTTGACCTGCTTAGCAGGGACCCACCTCCTGACCACCCATGTCGGTTTTCACCCAGCCGGGGTGAAGTGCCACGCAGAGGATCCCAGCTTCCCTGTATGTCAGAGCCTGGCACCTGGTAAGCATGTTGAGGGCAGCCTGGGGAAGGAAAGAAGCATCAGCCATGGGCAGTAAAATTCTCCATGCACCAGGTTCCACTCCCATGGGAGGAAGAAAAAACAATGCCAGATCTTCAAGAGACCTGTATTCTGCCCTAGGTGGCAGCAGCTGGGCATGTGGCTGCCCAGGGAGTTTGGGCAGTGATCAGCATGAATCAGTCCCTCCATCTCATCATCTCAGGTGCTTCCTTGGCATCAGCCAGCTCTGACTCAAACCAAGCTCACAATCCCCAGTCTCCATACCTTGCTGCAGCGGTAGGAGATGACAGGCTTGAAGAAGCACTGGGGAGTTTTCTCGATGGACCCCAGCATGGCAGAGATGTTGATGATGGCCGCCCTTCTGCAGCTTAGCCCCTTTTCTGTGCTCTCCTGGGCAGCCTTCTTCAGTAGGGGCAGGAACGCCTGGGGAGAAGCAACCTTGTGGGAACCTGTGCCCTGAGTCAGCCCCACTTACGGCAGCTGCACCCCAGCCTGGCTATGGCAGAGTGAATGAGGAAGAACAGCGGGAAGCCCTAGGTGTTTGCTGCAGTGCTTCCAGTTAGCTCAACACAAAACAGGGGATACACAGGGCTTGGGCTGGGAGCACAGCCCAAGCACTGTCCCATCCCTCCCGCAGCCCTGGGAAACATGGCAAAGCCCTCTGAAATCTCCATCACAGAATCATAGAATCAACCAGGTTGGAAAAGACCTTTAAGATCATCAAGGCCAACCCTTCTCCAGTACTGCCAAGGTCACCACTAAACCGTGTCACTGAGGGCCTCCTCTACATGATTTGTGAACACTTCTAGGGATAGTGACTCCACCACTGCCCTGGGCAGCCTGTTCCAATGCCTGACCGCCCTTTTGGGGAGAAATTGTTCCTAATCTCCAGTCTAAACCTCCCCTGGCACAGCTTGATGCTATTTCCTCTTGTCCTATTGCTTGTTATGTGGGAGAAGAGACCAGCCACCTCCTGGCTCCATCTTCCTTTCAGGTAGTTGCAGAGAGTGATAAGGTCCCCCCTGAGCCTTCTCTTCTCCAGAGTAAACCTACCCAGTTCACTCAGCCATTCCTCATCACACTTGTCCTCCAGGCCCTTCAGCAGCTCCTTTGCCCTTCCCTGGCCCCACTCTAGCACCTCAGTGTCTCTCTTGTAGTGAGGGGCCCAGAGCTGAACACAGGATTCGAGGTGTAGCCACATGACCATAGTCAGCCCCAGCTACCCTCCAGCTGGGTCAAATCCCTCCTCTGAGGTAAGCATCATGCCCAGAGCTTCATCCAAGCATCATCCCCAGAGCTTCATCCATACCTGGGCCATCAGCAGTGGCCCCACTGCATTTGTCTTGTATGTCCTTATCATCTCTTCAGCATCCACTGTCTCCAGCGATGCCTCTGGGGTGTAGATGCCAGCATTGTTTATCAGCAGGTTCAAGCCCATGCCATTCAGCTTCTCCTCCACGATCTTCACTGCCTGAGTAATGGCGGAGGGATCTGCAACATCTGCAGTGGAAGAGAAGAGGGTTTGAGACCCACATGGTCCACCTGGGAAGAACAGGGAGGTTACAACACTAAGGAATAGCCAGACATACTGACCTGCGTGGTCTTCCATCTATGCGCACCAGATGGTGCTGTGCAACCAGCTCAGAGCATCCTGGCATCCACAAGCCCCAGCTAACTCCAAAACTGCCTCCACCCCGCTGCCAGCAGCTGAAGGACCTTGCCCTGGGGCAGCCCATAGGGCAAAGCTACTTGGGGGACAATCCACAGTGGCAAAGTGCTGCTGGAACTCCCATGCTGTGTCAGCCTCCTGCCAGTGGGCAGAGTCAATGGCTGAGCAAGCTCTGGAGAACCCAGGGCAGCCTTGAGAGGTTGCGGGAACATGGTCTCCAAAGAGGCTGTTCTGGGACCTGCCGTGGGATGACTCTGCCAGGTCCTACAGCTCCTGCCCAGGCTCTTGGCTGATCTCACAGCGTTTCCACAGGAGCTGCCTTCGTCCCAGAGCCTTCCTAGTCTCACCTGTGACTTGGGATCAAGGCATCTCAGCTGTATAGCAGAGCAAGGATGCAGCCACTCAGCTGGAGAAGCTGGCGGCTGCCCAGGATAGGTCTTAAGAACATCCTGGTCCTGTCAACACAGGGCAAGGAGGGTCCCGGGAACAGGGTGCTGAGACTGAGACAGGTCTGGAGAAGCTGGGCTTTTGCCAGCAGGACTCAAACCAGCTCTGAAAAGCTGGATCCCCACATAAAGCCTGAAAGCAGGGAGGGAGGGAAGGGGAAAGGGGGTAAGTATGGTCCCATTTTTCTAGCCACGAATTTCCCAGCTCAGGGGCAGACCACACCTACCCAGCTTCACAAGAACCAAGTTTGGGTGTCTGAATGCCAGATCTCTCAGCTCCTACAAAAAGAGACATGGAAACAATCAGCACAAGGCAGAGGTGATGCCAAGCACCATGCTGGGGCACCAGCAATGGTCCCACCCAAAGGGAAACATCTTCCAGATGTTACTCAGTGCTTGTGAATGGCTGGGCTGGGGACCTGCAGAGGTTCTCAGGCTTCTGCTAGGCTCCACAAAGCAATGTCCATGTGCTCAGAGCACGACATGGCCAAAACTGCAAGGTACTATGGCCACTCTCCCAGAGGGTCTATTCATAACGCAGCCAGAGCCACAGCAAAGGGTGAGAGCAGCTACTAAGGACCAGCTCACTGGGGAAGTGATGCAAACAGGGATACAGCCAGAAGTGTCTTCCAGCAGCTGCTGGAAGTGAGATGGAGGAGGAATGGCTGTGAGTACCAAGTTGATGTCTGGGGAAGTTACATCTGGATCTCAACAGCCCAATCCCAGGATCCACTCTGCCCTGGTTACTCCTTCTCCCCCTCCCTCCCCAAGCAAAATGAAACATTTTGCATGTTTTTATTGTTTTCACCGAACGTGGAGAATTCAGAAGCCCTTTCCAAAAGGAAACTTTCAACCACACGTTGGACAAGGCTTAGAGAAGCATCCCCCAGTGGAGAGCAATGTACATGGACCACTCTGGGGGACACTGGCTCCAGTCCAGCTATGCAGAAAGTCCTCTGAGCTCATCATTGCCATAGTCCAGAAAGCTGGGGGAAGAAGAGGGCCTACAAGAAACCTGGAAAGGGGCTTTGGACAAGGGCCTGTAGGGACAGGATGAGGGGGAATGGCTTTAGCCTGACAGAGAGGAGATTGAGATGATATCTTAGGAAGAAGTTCTTCCCTGTGAGGGTGCTGAGGCCCTGGCACAGGTTGCCCAGAGAAGCTGTGGCTGCCCCATCCCTGTCAGTGTTCAAGGCCAGCTTGGACCAGGCTTGGAGCAACCTGGTCTAGTGGAAGGGTCCAACCAGGGGGTTGGAACTGGGTGAGCTTTAAGGTCCCTTCCAACCCAGAGATCTGAGCTAACTCTGACCCTCTGAACTTGGGCAGCAGCAGCAGGAGGAGCTAGGTACCCCAGGCTGGCAGGAAGGTGGGTTCTCACTGCACAAGCTGGAGTAACACCAGCAGTGAGTACACAAAGAGCATCCCAAGGGCTTCCTAAGGCACACACCACACTGTATGGCGAGCTGTGGTGGGTCACAGTGAGCAGAGGAAAAACAAAGCCAGAGCTAAGGAAAGCTGGAGCTCTGCTGAAGCTTTGCTCCTGTGATTCCTCATGTGTGAGTTTCTCCCATTTCAGTGCAGTGCGAAGCAGGGAATGGAGGATCCCAGAGCTCCACGGGCCACCAGTTAACGAGCCCCCGGATTTCGGAGAGTAGTTACATGCTGCACAACCAGCCAGAGCAGAACCACTGGGGTTCACACCAGCCTGATCCTGCTCAGCCTCAACCCCGCGCGAGGCGGCGCTGTGCCACAGTCCACGGGTTGTAGACGGTGTGCCACAGCCCACGTTTGGTACGGGAAGGCAGGCTGGGACACAGCCAAGGTGGCCTCAAATGTCCCGGCAGCGCGGCTGTCAGGGGGTGACATGGCTGAACCTTCGCCCAAAGCACAACAG
>NW_009929713.1:30416-41647 GCF_000696875.1 Nestor notabilis | reverse complement strand
AGCAGTCTTGGGCCCCCCTGCCCTCTAGGGGCTGTCTCTAGTGAGACTTAAAATAAGAAAACCACAACGTATAAAAAAATGTGTCTTTACAGTTTATACTGCTCAGAAAACACGTGGCCATGAATGTGAATGTTGGATGCCTGGTCACTTTTTATTGTACATTTCTTTTTATTTTTAACTACTTCTTTTTATGATAGCTTATGTAAAGAAGCCAAATTTGACCCACTCATGCTCTACCAGTTGTTATAAAATATCTAAGCCACATGGATGTCTTTATGCTGTTGATTAACCTGGCTTGCTCACACACAAAATCATAGTAGAAAAAAATCCACAACAGCTTCACCTTTGAGAGTTTTGTGGAAAAAAAAAAAAATCAGCTTTGGCATTTATGCTCAAGCTGAACAGAGTTTCTGTTCATGTTTAGCATGCAAGGCTTCTAGCTTGATTTCAAATATTTGTAGTGTAAACAATAAGAAACCAAATAAAGCAATAATGGTCATGCTTAAGTCAGTAAAACAAGAACAGGTTCATAGTAGAATGAAACTAATTTCATGTATGCCGAACAAGAAAAAGGATAGATTTCATTTCTTAGGCTTCAGGGTGAAGGAGGGAAATCAGTGGAAAGGAGCACTCCAGAATACCTGCAGCATCCTTATACTCGCAGTGTCTAGAAAAAGATTCATTGTCCACCCATCACTGGCCTCATTCCTCTTAAAACAGCCTCCTGCTACTGTGCTATACGGAGAAAAGACTATCGAATGACATTAGGGGTAGACTCAGAATGCCTCCAGCAGCCTTACATGTGTTTTCAGCTATATGTTTCAGTTCTATATTACAGCCCAATGAATTTTTCTCTCAAATGTGTCCTGTTACTTGTTTTATTTCAGTCAGCTTTGTAAGAGTGAGACCAGATATGGAACATCCATGATAAGGCTCAGAAACTGAATGAAAAATCATCAAATTAAAGTTTTCCCTTGCAGCTGAAGTGCAAGATGATGTCCAGGAATAGCTATATCCTAGATGAAGAAAGAAAAGTAGAAAAGGTCTGAAACCACAAGAAGTTTGATAAAAATAGAGTGACAGTTCTGTCACATTTCACAAACAAACCGTGCTGCAGAAGGCACTTACCCCTAAAAAAAATACATTAATTTGACTTTGGAATATCTGTAGAAACTTTGCAATAATAATGCAATGTCAAATAATCCTAGGGGGAATTTCTATTCCAACTTCACTGAAAACTTTTGTCAGACCAGTAGAGACTAAAAGAGAAGTCTGACCTCTGTGCCTTATAACAGTGCTATAGAAAGCAAAATAGCTAGGCAAAGCTAGAGAAGTACTGCAGAGGGAGACATCTTCTGGTAGCCTCATCAACAGTGCCTAATTGGTCATATGAGGTTGTATCAAAGTGTTTGTTTCATTGTTTTTAATTGCTTCATTTCATAGACATTCTGAGTTTTGTCCCCTTTCTATTTTGATTTTGCTATAGTATGTGTGTATAGGGAGGTTCCTAATAGCTGAGCAAAATAGAAATATTTAGCTCTGAAGAGCTTCTGGGAAAAAAAGCTGACAGTCAGTGAATTTCATTATTTTTTAGTTCTTGTCTAATGTTCACAGGAGAAGGACCACTTCCCCATGAGATGCCAGCCTGTTGTGTAAAGTATTATGGCACTGCATTGACTGCTGCATTGGTGCAACTTAATCCAAAATAATTTCTTGGCTGAGTTCAGCCTGACCAGATAGACAGACAAAAGAAAACGGATTGATTTGTAGTCCATGCTTCCTACATACATAGGTGAGAGGCCAACAGGTTGTTTTGAAAAATCCCCAAATGTTGTGACTCTGGTTCAAAGATTTGCTACTGAGAGCAGAAATCTGTTAACTATTAACTGTGCATAGCCAGCACACTATGACCATGAAATCTTTAGTTCCTTGTCTTGCACTGCAGACTAAAACCAGAGAAAGAGCATGCATTCCCTTGAAAACAGGGAGACCAGCATTCTTTCCTGACTTATTGTTAAAAAAGTAGGATATCTCATGCTTTCAGCTCACAGAGATGCCGTGAAATTCAACAACCTTCTCTGCCTCTTACATCTTGTAGAAGCAATTTGCATTCTGTCATGTTCTCTCACACATGGTGTTCAAAACAATTAAAAGAAAATTGCACCCATTTTGCTCAGTGTAGCAGGCTGAAAATTTCAAAGATAAGAAGCACTTCTCAGCATGAATAAACTGTGAAGTACTTTTGAAAAAAAAGGTTTTTAATGATAATTGACACTAAAACCTTTATTTTCTAATACATTTCACAGTTTCTGCGTGTCAGGAAGTGTATGTTTTCTTTGAAACTTTCTGCTTGCTACACTGAGCAGAAGTGATACATTTTCTTTAAAATGAAAAGTAGTGAACCATTTTTTTTTTAATGTATTGAAAAAAGATACTACACAAGGTTCCCAAGAAGCTCTCCTAACTTTCTCCCTATGCCTCATACTCATATTCATCTGGGTAGCTGTAAAACACAGAGAACAAGAGGCTTATGCAGACTGCAGTGCATCTTCTTTCAAGTGCCTGAGAGAAGAAAATAACTTTCTCACTCCATAAATCTAACTTAGATAGCATGAATAAAACTGCCATTCCTTCCCCTTCCTTCAGCCAGTAGCCCTCTCTCTTGGCATTCCTTTGATCGACAACGTACACTGACAACTGAGTCATGGCAAACAAAGAAATCTTATGGGACAAGATTGGCTTACAGGGTGGGTTTGACACTCCAAAGGGAAAGCTTGTGCAGATAAACTGAGCTGCATAGGTATTAACAAGCATAACCATGCTTGGTAGCACAATTCAGACATAAAGTCCTATCAATAAAAGTATAAATAATTTTACAACATAAAAATAAATAGAGGAGGGGTGGACAATTCTTTGGTTTCTTTGAGCAAAACACTCAATTATCTTAATAAATTAAGTAAATCCTTTGGGAATGAGAATATAGACACATCTATTCCTATTCCCCAATAAGTTAAGGTACTCTTAACTTGAACAGGTGTTCTATTCTAAGGAGGAAGACCTAGAAGAGAACTACTGGGTAAAATAAACTGTGGGACATATGGATGTTGAGACAACAGAGAGAGCAAATGTTTGCTGAAGATTATGAAAACTTTTAAAATTACCTTTCACAGTTATGGAGGTCAACAGTTTTGGTGCTACACAAGAGTAAAAATGCAGCTAAAACCATGTTTACCTAGTCAAAACCAGCTAATTGTTAAGTTCAATTTTACTTTTGCTTCCCTCCCTCTTCCCATCCTCCTATTACATTTTAATAAAAAAGTAAAGTGAGAAAACACTTACTATATCTTTATTATGTACTTTTCTGCAGGATTTCAGTTGTAAGGATTAAATCCTGATTTCTTTGTTGAAGATAGGCAGTTTTTCAAAGAGTTTTTGATTTAACCCTTACTATAGTTTTCTAATAGGTAGATTTCCTGTTTCTGTTATTCATTCAATATATTATAGCTCAGAGTGCAGAGATTCTCAGAGGCTTTCCCTCCTTTGTGTGATACATTAAAGATTTTATTAGTAGTATTCAGGTCTGTCAGCATCATAGTTGAGAATTTTATTACCTTTTGGCTTTTTCAGTGATGTTAAAGAATGAAAAAGGAAGCTTACAATACATGGTTGATAAGTAAATGTTTTCTTATAGCATGTAAGGAAAATAATTACATAGTTCATCTATTTCAGAAAGAAGGGGAAAAAATATCACCCTCTAGTCTATTTCCTGTAGATAGGATACTGTCCTGACTTCACAGTAAGTTATTTTTCTCTTCAGTACCCAGTGCAGTGCTGTGTTTTCAACATCAGTCTGAGAATAATGCCGATAACACACAGATGTTTTAGTTGTTGCTAAGCAGTATTTACGTTTACTCTGAAGTAAAGACTTTTCAGTCTCATGTTCTGCTGGTGAGGAGGGGCACAAGAAGCTGGGAGGAAACACTTGACTCAAACTAGCCAAAGGGGTATTTCATACCACAGCACGTCATGCCCAGTGTAGAAACTGGAGACAGTTATGCAGAAGGCTCAGATCACTGTACGGTTTAGGCCGGGTATTGGTCAGTGGGTGGTGAGCAATTTTATTGGGCATCACTTGTGTTCATTGTTTTCTTTTCCTTTTGCCGTTTTAGTTTTATATTCTCTCCCCTTGTCATTTCCCTTATCATTATTATTATTAGTAGTAGTGGGTTTATATTATACTTTAGTTATTGGACTATTCTTATCTCAACACATAGGCATTACATTGTTTTGATTCTCCTCCCCATCTCGTCTGGAGTTGGAGGGGGGGGAAGAAGGAGTGAGTGAGTGGCTGCATAGTGCTGAGTTACCAGCTGGGCGTAAACCACAACAGATACAGGCCTTAACTGCATGTAGCCACAGCTAAAGGGTTTTTCCAAGAGGTAATTAAGTCCATTCTCCTGACATGAACAATATTGACTATATCTAAATCATTCTTGCAGTTGTCTGTCCAACCTTTTCCTGAAACTCATATGACTAGAGTTTCTAGACTCTCTTATGAAATCTGTTTCCAAGTTTAATTGTCTGTACCATTAGAAGTTTTCTTCTTGATTTCTGACCCAAATCTCCTCACTAGAGTTTCAACCTGTTACATCTTATTCTATTTCCATTGTCTTTAAAAATATTCCCATCCTCTTTAAAGGTATCTTTCATATGTTTGACGAATCTTAGAATGTTTTCCCTTCAGACATTTCAGATTAAACTGACTTTAATTCATTAACTCTTACCTCATAGAAAATTTACGTTTTCTTTGCTTTTCAATGTTCTCCTTAATTATCTGTGGATAAGCTGCAGAAAGTCAACGTCTTTTTTGAAATATGGTGTCGTGGCTGGACATACTGGCACAGCTGAAGAGTCACTGACTGTTACATCCATTTGTCATAGCATTTCTTTTTGTGCCTTAGCTTTTCTGATTTTTGTTCCTACATACTTACATCACCTTTTTATGTTTGTTCTGTATTGCAATTTAACCTTGTTTCCCTACTGTGTGCATTTCATTAATGAGTCATGTTAATAAAGATCTCATGAGTTGTCTATTGGTTATTTCTTATCTTCATATTCTGATATATAGTTGTATATTAAATGCAGAAGCAAGTTACAGTTTGCAACTTCATAAATTCTAGGTACTTGATTTTCCTAATTATCTTTTAATACATATTTTTCACATTTAATTAATGTCTAATTTACCTTCGCATATGACAAATGCTCTGATTTTTCAAATTATTAAGTGAAAAGAGGAAAGGGCTGTCAAAATAATAAAAATCCCCTCAGTCTTCAGATTCTTTTCAGATTCTTACTTTTTCTTCTTTTTATTCTTTCCTTGTAATTCATGTAGGGAAGAAAAATAGGAGCTTAACTGTGTAGTTGATAACTGTCTTAACTGTTTAAGTGAAAAGCTGGGTCAGCTTCATATTTAGTAATTACTGTCTATTTCCATATCCCTTGTCACTTTTTCAGTGTACTCAAGTATGTCTAATTTTACTACAGGAATGGCCTCAGTGACAAAGAAGTGTGAATTCTGGGAAGATATCTATGTAACAGTATGTAATGACTCTGAAAATGTGAAATTCCAAATCTTACAGCCTGTGAAGAGTTGGCACCTGAATGAGCAAGACAAGTTTGACTTTTTGCTTCGGCAAGGAGGTAGGCTGCACAGTCACTGAACAGCTCCCCATTAGTGCAAGGGATGACCCTCTGGCCAGCACAGCCACCACCCAAGGGCCCCAGAGAAGTGCAGGACATCCCCAGTGGAGAGCCCTGGGGCAAGCACTTAGAAAGCGCTCCTCCTTTCCACCACAAGGCAAGGAAGGGAAGACAGGCAATGGCGTGTTGACAAAGTGCCCTCAGTATTTCTATAGATAAGGATGACACCCAGAATACTCACCTGGATTGTCTTGTTTAAGGACAGGAGAAAATAAAAAAGTGCTTAATTCAAATAACTTCTTCAATAAAAAGAGCTAAGAAAGAAGTCAGTCCATAGGCAGGAGACATGCTTGCTGAGGAATAGGAATTGCACTGCCACTGGGACAGAGCAGTAATAAACTCTGAAAGCCTGTTTGTCTTTGATTCTTCTATTTTGCCAATTAAGAAATAAACCCTACAGAACGTAAGACTAAAGGCTGTAATGTTTTGTATAATTAATGACACATTTACCTTTTTGATAACAATAAGAAATTTATAATATTTACTCTCAAAATTGTCTGTCAGATCTAAATATTCTTAAAATGTTAATAAAAGCTTTTTATTAAAATTTAAGTTCTGAATGACCTGTAAGAAGGGAGTAAAAGAATGTATTTAGTTGTGTTTACCACATACTTCCAGACTTAGTCATGTTCGTTCAGCATTATCCTAATACACTGAGCAGGCACTCAGAATACTTCTTTCATGTTCTGAAAACAGAAGTAAGAACCACTTAAATTTGTAAAGGGCAATCAAAATCTCAGCAACACACACTACATTCAAAATTTATATTTCTACTGCTCATCATTTTTTTTGGTAAAAACAAAACCCAAACAAACCAAACCCAAAACATTTTAGCAAAGTTGTCCAACTTCTACTGGTGTTTTTGCTGCCTCTGGGAATGTGGCTTTGTGAAGAACTCTTCATCCCCTAGTGGCTGAAAGAAGTCAGTTGTGATCAGAGGGGCGTTGTCTTCTGCACAGATCAATCTTTGTCTTGATATATTTTAAATAAGAATGAAAAGGTGATATGGCAGCTATGTTCAAAGTATGTGTTCAGAGTAAGACAAAGAGGATTTCTCATGACAGATCATGAAAAAAGGGTAAACGTAAACTAGTAAATAATCATAGTTCTTGCTTAAAAAAAAATAGAAATTATTGAAAATAAACCAAATAAAAAAGATTGTAAGGTGTACACAAGAGTTTATTGTCTATGAACAGTTAAAACAATTTTAATAACATTTGGGATGATATTAAATCCTGTCTTTGGTGGATCAGCCTGAATGTCCATACATGCACACATAAAATGTGTATCCCTCCTGCGTAGGGGCCTATACAGTCTGCCTGCCCAGCAGTTAATTGGAGAGCCTCTGCAGCAGACTCATTCTGTGGGTTTCACAGCTGGACCCTGAGGCTGATGGATGGCTCCCCTGGGACAGCCATTTAGAAGTACTGGGGCTCTTTCTCCAAGCATGTTACTGAGGTTTCCCCACCTGCCATGCTGCCTCTATGCACCTCGTGTTTATGAAGACAAGCCTTTTAATAGTCTGACTGATCTCCTGTGATAGCCTCAGGAATAGTCCAGTCAGGTTACTTTTTGGGTTCCTCCCACCATTGTTCTGTGTCCTCTGTGTGTGCGTTCCATGAGTCTTTTGCATGTAACCCGAGAGTCTTTACTCAAAGAATAACTTGTAGAATCAAAACTAGAAATCTTCATGTATACAAAATTGTTGTGTCAAGTTTCTACAGTTTTCTTGTTGGTGTACTCCAACAATCCAAATGGATTTGCTTTTAATTTATTCTTCAAGAAAGGGAAAGTAATAATTGTGCCCTTTTTTTTAATTGTTGACATTTATGAAGATAAAATTAAGTCAGCTAGCACATATTTACTTAATAGATACTCTTAAGGAATTGGATTACATGTGTGTGTTATTTTTAGTTTTGCTGGAGTTTTTTACTGCCTTTTGCCTAAATCAGAAGCCAACTATGTTAGTTATACAAGTCTTTGCAGCTTATGATAGTACAGAGAGCTCAGGCTTGAAATAATTCTAAGAATTTATAAATATGGACATTTCTTTTAGAGATTGTAAAGGGCAGTTTGTATTTATCAATTATTGGTAACCAAGCTGTAAAACCTGAAAAACAGGAAGCCAAGGGAGATGGCATTATACTTTACAAAATTCAAATAATTTTGTAATCATATTTAGTTCTATGTTTATCATTCTGCATATACAGCAAGAAGTTGTGCATTGTTCACCAGGAATTTCTTAAAGTATCCATACTCTAGTTTAGATAAATAAGTTATCTTTGAAACCCACATAACAACAACAAATTTTAGATGAATTATCAAAAGAAATTGGCTGGAGCACAATACATGCTTTTTACTGGCCTATTGTTCCTCTTCATGGTTACTGGATGCATACTGACATGAATCAGAACACTTACAAATAAGATGTTTTTCTCTCTACCTGCACTCAGAGAACTGTCTTTATGTCTCATTTTATTCTTCCTTGGTATAAAATGATTGATTGATTGCTCACAGCTTGCATGACTCCCTGCTGCCCTAGATCCATCTCCGCTCTTCACACTCCATACAGTTCTTGCATCATTGACTTTCTGCCAGCCATTTTGCTGCCAGTGCATGAGCTGACATTTAATGATCTTTAGACGCAGTAATGTCACATTTATCAGTCTTTATCGGTTGTGACAGGCCTAAATTCAAATGCAAACATGAAATGCAGACTGAATCCAATTCAACAGTGATACATTTTTGAGTGGCATCCATCAAGGCGTGTTGAGAAAGAAGTGAAAAATGACCTCTTTCTTCTAATTTTAAAACTACAAATAACAGTTTTTCAGGTCCACTCTAAAATATTTTTCCATGTAGTTTTCAGGAAAACCCCATTCGCTTTCCAAAATGTCATATCTGTTTGCATATTGGAATGTTACTGAATTTTCAGCATTCTCAGATTTTATGTTTTCAATTTAATCCAACCCCAAAAGCATATTGACACCTATGATCACTCTACCTTCATCTGCTACACAAGAAATGTTTTCTCCTTTCTGAATTTCAGCATTGCAATCCTGACACAACTATTTTATTGCAAGAGACAGAGAATAAAACAGATTTAGTCTGCTTTTATCCTTCTTCCTCCCTAGATAGCACCTAAAAGTTTCCAGAAGCAAATGCTTTCCCAGAGGACCTTCACATTTCTTTATACTTGGTCCTCATCTGTGCTCCTTACTAACACACCTTTAGTTAAGGCACTGCATTCCAGTTAAGGAAATATTCTCTTCAAAGAATAGATGCAGATGTCAGGGCCACAGATATGACAATAAATATCTGTGTCTGTTTTTCAGCAATTAAGGGAGAAATAAGAGAATTAAGTCACAGAGAAAAAAAGATATTTGCTTACTTGGTTTAAATTCCTTCTCTATTTTCTCCTGCTCTGGAGAAGCTCAGCCACTGAAAATTTCTGAAATGTGATGATTGAAAGATCATGACTTGTGCAGGAGGTGCAGACAGCAGCCCCGCTATACATCTCAGCATCTTCTGTGCCTTCGTGATATTACACCTGAGTATAACATTTCTGTTATACTGATGTTCTGATATCAGTCCTTGCCAAGACTTTTGTGGACTTTCCTTCATCTTAGATTGTGAGATAATATTAGTGACAGTGAAATTACTATTAATTTATAGGGCAGTCACTTTTTTTTTAGATATAATTGATCATCACTAAGTGGGAATGGGAATTCGTGCTTTCCAGATGTGTTTTGTGGATTTTACACAGAACTATAGTAGATTGTGTTTGATGTCCAGCGTGCTGGTATCACCAATGCATTGTCCATGAGAAAGACCATTAATACCATATTTCAGCCAGAATTCTCCTCAAGCTATACATATTTTACCAAAGCATCACTGATTTTAAAAGAAAATGTTATGAAGTAAAATAAAAGTGCAAAATGGATGTGTAAGATACATTTGTGTCTGGGTCAAAGCTGGATCTTCTGAGACAGGAAAGCTGTTGGCCATCTATCTGCTTCTTGAATCTCAAAATTAAAACAGCTTTTGATAGAATTTGGAGTTATTTATTCTCTCATCCATTTTGCAGTGTACTTAGCACGCTGCAGAAGCACTGGCTAAAAAAGCTTTTATTTTGCTCTTTATGCCAAAGACAACAGCATATACATTTATTTTTACATAGATGTAAGACCTGATGGAGCCTGTACTTCAGAGAAATGGATGGTGCCTGAGATAACTAGTTCTATTTATAGTATTTCAACTAGAACACGTCTAGAAGCTCATTGGCACTTCTTTTGCCAAAGGGCTGGCTGCCATCAATTAATTATAAAATGTATTTTAATACATTTTAAGGAAGCTGTCTAGTAAAAACATATTTTTAAAAAGCATGAAAGTTCTCACCTGCAGAGAATAAAAGAATATTTTAAGACTGAGTTTTTATTGAAAAATCTCCCATAACTATTTCCCAAAGACACTTTGGTGAAGAGGGGTAGAAAGCAATAGATAAAGTGGTAGTTAGCCAGCACAGAAAATGTAATGTATATCCCCTAGGACCTATATTCAGATGTTAGTAATTATTGCAGCTAACACTAGTTGTAAGATGTAGGTACAACATGTTGTAAGACCACAGAAAAACAGAAGAGCCCAAATAATGTCACTGCAGGCCTCAGATTCAGCCATGAAGTTTAAATCCACATGTTTTCAGAAAGGAAACAGGGTCTCCTTTCGATACTTTCAAAGAAAATTTATCTGTGATGTAGAATTTGTATAAAAAGACATATAAATGTTGAGGTTTGATTCGTAGAACTCGTTAAGAACTCGCCAACAAAGTTTAAGTTGTCAAGCAGGTATTCTTTATTGCAGCGCTGGGAGGCACAGGGGATATCTCCTCCTAATGTGTGTCTCGTTTAAGCATCAAACAGACCGTGATTATATTGTTGCTTAACATACATATTCATTACATTTCCGATAGATGTCATACATACGCATTAGTTGTCCGAGAGTTGTTTTACATAATTCCACGCCTATTTTCGCATGCGCATAACAACGTGGTAGTGGTCTTTGGTGGTCGTTTTACTTCTTCCAACGATCTTCATAACTTGTCCTTTCCTTGAACCCTTGTTCTGGAAGTCTTTGAAGCATGCATGAAGATAAATGCTTACACCAGCTTAATTAGTTTGGTAACACCACTGACATAAGTGAGTGATTTCTCCTAGTCCTTCTACTTATCAGTTAACTTCGTTACAGCACCTCCTGAACATCTGCTGGTTTCAGATACTCCTTAGCTACAGTCCTGTTTTGGTTACAATAAATTTTGTCCGAAGGTCATAAGGTCCTAAAACTGTCAGCTACATTGATTTATCTTATACAAGGATCCTTTTATGCTCTTTTAGTTGGGCTTTTTAGGTTTGGAAAGTTTTGTTGTTATGTACAAAGCCACCAAAATTAAAGTTACTTAAAACTTAATTTTCTTA
>NW_009929713.1:17475-30083 GCF_000696875.1 Nestor notabilis | reverse complement strand
TGAACACTAGAACAGCAAATACTGGCTGTAAGTAAGGTACTACATGCTGAAGCTCTGAGATCAAGCACAACAACTTCAAGAGCAAATAAATCAACGTTGTAAAGAGTGACTATTAATCTGAAACAATGAATGCTTATCACAAATATGATTAAACACACTCTGGTCAGATCTGTTGTTATCTCAACCCTTCGTGCCCCACGTTGGGTGCCAAAAAGAAGCTGTAGAGGTTCAAGCCCAACCGGCAACTTGGAACCACACAGCTGCTCGCTCACTTCCCTCCCCGCCCCTTCCTCCCCACACTTCTGGAGGGATGGGGAGGAGAGTCGGAGGAATGTAACTCCCACGAGTTGAGATAACAGCTCTCCAGTAACTAAGGTATAATACAAACCACTACTGCTACCAATAATAATGATAAGAGGAATAACAAGGGGAGAGGATACAATTGCTCACCACCTCCTGACTGATACCCAGCCTGACCCGAGCAGAGATCTGGGCCTTCCGGGTAACTCTCCCCAGTTTATATACTGGGCATGTTGTGCTGTGGTATGGAATACCCCTTTGGCCAGTTTGGGTCAGGTGTCCTATCTCTGCTTCCTCCCGGCTTCCCCTCCTCCCTGGCAGAGCATGAGACTGAGAAAGTCCTTGGTCAGAGTAAACATTACTGAGCAACAACTAAAAACATCGGTGTTGTCAGCATTGTTCCCAGGCTGAAAGTCAAAACCACAGCACTGCATCAGCTATTAAGAAGGAGAAAAAATGACTGCTGTAGCTGAACCCAGGACAATAAAGAAAGAAGGATCTTTACCAAAAGTAAGCAGAATCCAACTCTGAAAAGCATTTCTGAAATCAGTTCTCTGACAGCCCTGATGGCTTTTGGATTTACCCATTCTCCTCAGTTTATATAATAGAGCTAGAATGAGACATGATGTTGAGTTAAAGTTAACAACAGATGACAGCATTCATGACACTTAATTCTGCTGACTTTTTTTTCCTCATAATTACTAAAACATTAAAATATTCTTCTTCAAAATGGGAGTTTTTTCCCGCTGTGCCCTTTCAACATATTTCAATATCATCCTTGCAGAAAGAAGCTGTTTCAAAATGTTTTGAGGTTGGTCATGAACTATGAGATGTTCTACTTCCTTCAAACTACTTTCCTGTATCTCCTCTCCATGCTGCTCTTTGCCCCATCAGATTAAAAAAAAAAAAAAAAAAAAAAAAAAAAAAAAAAAAAAAGCAAAACCACCTGAAAAACCGAAACCTCATAACAATTCCACACACAAAACCACAAAACATAACCAAACCAAAGAAAAATATTAAAATCAAGCCTGAATATTCTCCTCATAAAAAGAGATGCTTGGTAATGTATTTTAAACAATAAATGCTAAAAGTCACTGATGTCAACCCTGTGTTAACCCCTGCAAGTTAGGTAACTGTTGAACTGTGATTTGGAGGTCTAGATGACTACTATGAGTATTGGCTTAGTTTCACACTGATTTACACTGGGGTATTCTATAGAAAGCTCCCTTCTAACTTTCCTCATTCTCTCAGGGCATGGCATCCTGTTATAAAAAAAACTCTTTTTTTTTTTTTTTTGAAAGACAAAAATAACCATCCAGTGACCTAAATACTGGAAGTCCTATTTCATTGCAAAGAAGCATTCTAAAAAGTGATTATATATATTTTATGGTACTGTAGCTTTCTGTGTCTGAGGCATTTTGTGATTATTTAGTGAGCTTTGAAACACGTTTCTGTTGTCTTTCCAGGGTCACACAGTATATTTTTTCAGGCTGGATTAAATCTTGCTGATTTTAACTGAAGTGTATAGAAATCTGATATACATAGAAAATTAAAATCACAATATATATTTGCTACAAAAATTATTGAAATCTTTAATTATATTACTTGTTTAAGACAGTTAATTCTTAATGTGCTTTCTAATGAGGGGGACTTAAGATAACCTTAAGAGGTGATGTGCAATTTCCAACCTCAAAGATACCAACCTCATCTATTATTTTGTGTTCATTTTGGAGGGATGTTTTTCTCCACATTTATTATCCTTTAGGCAATAACCCTTTACCATGCTTACATATGCCAGATGTCTAAACCCTCTCTGCTGGATGTAAACGTTTTCTGAAGGCAAGAATCAACAGCTCATTACCATACCGTGAACTTTAGTTAAAAGTAAAGTCTTAAAGTCAGTGCAAAGCTAACAATATTCTACTTCCTTCTGGAGAATGAGTGTGCATAAATTCTCTCTCTCTGTTTCATTTAAGATCTTACATTTCAATTTTGCTTATTGGAAGAACCTTACCTTCACTGAAGTGAACTCTTCAATGTACACCAAATTCATATTTTTAAATACATTGGTGCTGAAATGTTGGGGAATTCATGTTTTAGTGACATGGAAGGACTTATTTTTCCCACTGGATTTAATTAATCTGGTTGTGTAGTTGTGTTTGATTGATTCGGGTTTTTTTAAGAAGAAATACCACCTATCAACTTTAGATACATGTGAAAGTGGTATTAAAAAATATGTGTGCATAATTATGTAAATGTATAAAAGATAGAAACACATGTACACTTATATTACTACATATTACAGCTACATATGTAACTTACGTATATATACACAAATACACACATCATCTTTAACACTCGTTTCATCTGGATAGTGTGATGAAGATGTAAAAGAATACAGATGATGGTTTAAACTCCCTGATGCCTGTGGCTGCAATACCACAAGAGAGGGCAAAAATCTTCATCTCTTCATTTGATTTCTCTAGTTACAATATGAGATGGGCCTCCAAGATGGCACAGTGAAGTTTTGTCTGTTGTTCCATTTGTTCTTTTGATAGCTTAAGCCTGTATATTCGGGAGTGTTCATTAATTCTGGCTGTGAAACTGAAAGCTCGATCTAAAAATTGTTCAGCCCTCAGCATCCATGTTCACTTTAAGCCAAAGTGCTTCTTGAAATTTGTCTGCATGGTCTCAGATTCAGTGCTTGCCAATCAAAACACCCAGCTAGGACACACAGTAGAAAATATGGATATTCAGGCACTTCCATGGGGCATTCAACATTGCAAGTGTAAAAAAAAAAATGATGCCTACATCAAAGATGTATCTCAGCCTTCAAAGTTTTCATTTTGACACCTTATCACATCTCTGGTTTGATATCACTAAATAAAACATGGTAATAACAATCTAATATTAACAAGACATTATCCTAACATCTAGTATGGGCCGTTCCTGTAAAGTTGTAATGACAGGGCCCAATAAACATTCTAAGGCAGAAAAGTTTTTGGTTCCACTTTTGTTTTGTTTTTCTTAACTCTGTTTAGAATTATATAAGAGTTAAGCTGTTTATTTAATAATAGTTCAAAGCTTGCTTTTTAATGTCAGCATCTCTCATGTAATTATTTTAAAATAGCAGATTGGCAATGTCTAGTTTGGGCACTATTCATATCTCATCACTGCTGCCAATGCTTTGATGCTTTCTTGGAATCATAGTGCTAAAGCTAAATGACTGAACAGCTAGTGGAGAATGAACAAAATAGTTACATGGCTGATGCCTGGCAGAATGCAAAATTATCTACAGGGTGGCTACTATTAAAAGGGAAACAAGATAGTAATTGGGCATTAGTTGCAGAATAAATGCATTGCACTGGTTGGCTCACAGTTATATGGGTTATCTGGATTTTTTTTTTGTTCTTAAAGCTGTGTTTCATGAGGGCTCAGTTTTGTCTCTGCCAATCTCTATTATATTACTCATGCCAGCTACTTCTGTAGTGGAAAGCAGTGATTAATCCAATTGAAAATGCTCACACCTATACTGTCAAAAAATACGGATTTACAATTTTTTACTTGTTGCAAAGAGATAGAAACAAGTTTAGCTTTCATGTTGGGATTTTGTTTGGTTGGTTTTCAACTGGCTACTCACATATCCATTTTATTCTGACTAATCAGGAGCACAGAATCATATGTAAGGCTTAAGTCCAGACATGGGAGTCTTTGCTATATGCTGCCACTCAGGAATGTGCCTTACAGGAGGAAAAACTTCTATTTGGAGGATTTGACTATAGTGTACATCACTACCTGAAGTACAGAGGAGGTGCTTTGTTCCACTGCCCTAAAGACTGAGCTCAGGAAGTAAAGGTAATAGGTCCAGCAGCTCTCCTGTGACTTCAGGAGGATCCTGGGTTTCTCCCACAGGAGAAAGATTTGTGTTTTTATCATTCAAAAGCATGAAACATTGGCAGCAGGGAAACACCAGGAGTGAAATATTCATGTGAGTCTGCCACTCAATAAGACTATGCCCAGCGAGGAAGAAAGGGAACAGTGAGATGAACTGCAGTACAGAGGAAAGGCTCCCTAATCACCCATGCTGGTGGCAGGAGGATGTGGGGAGGAGAGGGAGTGAACGAGACCCAGATTCTCAGGAACCTTCTGGCCTGGTGGGAAGAACTGGAACTGCTGAGCGTACGACGCTGGACATGGAGAAAGTAGAGATCTTGCAGCCTGCATAGCTGTATAGACGGAGTAAACTCACTCATACAGTTAATACATGGCAGCGAATCAGTGCCTACACATTTAAAAGCAAAGAAAATTAAGGGGGCAAGATGGTTTTTATTATACAGATTTACTGCAGGTCATTCCAGTTTTAGCTCCTGCTTGCTCTTTCTGTCAGAGATAAGGTATGTGAGAAGGTATGAGCCTTTCATTTTCCTTTTCCTTTTTTTTCCTTTTTTTTTTTTTTTAATTAGATGTAAGAGTCATTTCTGCAACATTTCATAAGGCTATCTTTTCTGTGGGGAAAAAAAATTGCATATTCAAATCTTTAAAATGTCATCTCTTCCTTACAGCACATCTAATCAATGTCACTGGCAGAACAGGAGACCCAAGACTCCTGCAAGGTCCAAACTCTATTTGCCAGCTGGACAATCCAAGTAATGGCCTTTATGATAGTATTCACAAGGTTCAAAATACAGTTGCTTTGGTAATTATGAGACAACTTCAGTAAAGAATCGGAGACAGGTCACAGATTGCAGATTGACAACTCCTCTGGATCAAACAGTACTCTCTAAGGTGCTTTAGTGCCTGCCACTCTCAATAATTTACTCAAAGTAAAAATAAACCATAACTTATTCCTCTGAGCACAGGGCATTGTGTTCCCTGTCCTTGTGAAATGTAGTCACTTTTTTGTCCACATGGTTTTGTGGAGAATAAAAGAGGTGTACCGTATTTGTTCAGACATCCTTGTTATTCATGGCTTGTAGCAAACATCAGCATAGGGAACAGGAAAGAGGAATCAGTGTGAGGCCAAAAGCAAGTCATGTGACATGCAGAAATGAAAAGGGCAGAGGGAATAGGAAAGAAAACTGCAGTAGGAGGATAGTATATCAGAGAGCTAGATTATAGGATGAAGGAAGATTATGAAGCAGAGACGTTCAGGTGGAAAGAGATTTGTGAGGAGCAGTTGAGGAACATTGGAATGAATGAAAAAGAGTAAAAATATACTGTGAAGAAAAAAAAATATAGTTCCCTGAATTCAGGGTTTCTTCACTTCTGAAACATTCAGAACAAAATATTCCATGAGACTTTCTGTTCGTTCATGACACATCTTTTAATGTTAGTCTGCCAAATCTTTGCACAGCACAAACCCACAAGACTGAGTCAAAGCACACGGAGAGGTGGAACATCTTTCTGACAAAGACTTTTTATGACCGTAAGGCTTTCAGCTATGTATCTTTATATGAATTAGTGATGTAGTATTACTACACTGGCATTGACTTCAGTTAGCTAGTTACTTGCCAATGGCTCCAAGACAGGCTTCAAATTCGTATTTTCAGAGACAAGTTTCAGCTACTATTTACATTACAGAGTTCCTCTTTGACACCAGAAAGTCACCTTATGACAGATTTTTGAATCTGTAACTAATCATCTAACTAATGGTATTTTTTAAGTGTCTACACATTTAATTTCCACTGATTTTTAATGATTGAAATATCTTTAAGAGTTAGTTGTCTAATTATCTGCTTTTGACAAATCTCGCATTTTTATCTTTAAACACCTAAAAATTTTTAAAAATCTGTCTTATAGTTCTGTAATGCATAGTATTTTTTTTCTAAATAAGGAGAAATAGCAGTTCTCTACATCTCAAAGGTATGCAGAGATTGCAAAGAAATTGAGGACATATTTTGTTGAAAATTTTTATGCATCTCTTCCTCCATGAAATTAAGTGGTGTGCTTAACACTTTTTCAATTTTTCCTTACAAAATTAATCCATACACAAACCATAGAGATATTTTTTATTTGTTTGTTTGTTGAAGAGCCATCCTAGCTACTATGTAGCTAGCTCTATGCTTTTAGAGCCAATGGCATAACTTGTAGGCTTCAATAGAAGGAACATTAGGAATGCAAGCTGTTTTCTATTTAATTGATTTAACTATCAGTTTATTTCTGTGACCAAAGGAATCTTCTTCACAGCAAACATGGAGCTCAGACATTTTTTTCCCCTTCTCTTCTGATTTTCCACAGCAGTGCAGTAACTTACTGTCCACCCCTGATACTCTCCCTTCTATCATTTCTTGACTGGAAGCTATCAAACTCTTTAACATGTTAATTCTGCCACTGTAACTCATTGACATCTTGCTGATAACCTTGTCAGTGAATATTGACAGGCTCAACCATCATATATTATTGAGTAGTCACTAACTTCATTGAGTTTCTTATCCTGTTCAAAAGCCTGTATTATAATGGAGAGAGGAAGACTACATTGCTTGCCATTGCTTGTGATGGTGTTAACCCATTGTTTATTACTTAAAGAGGATGACACATTATTGTCCCCGGCATTTATGCCACATAACAGTTGCAGGTTGCAGCACTGAGTAGAATACTGACATGTTACTATCCTGCAACGGAAGTAGTAATAATAGGGAAATCCCCATGAATTATTTCTTTCTGGAGATGGTCTAAAGAAAACAAAATACATTATTTTGTCCTGATATCCAAATTCAAGCATCCTTTCTTATGATGACTTCTTAAATAAGAAGTTCAGTATATGTGTACTGGAATTCAATCTAGGAGATAAAGTGCTTGGGTAGCACAATTGATGCTTGTTCTTGGATTTCATCTAGATAACTAAGTGGAATCAGACCTCTGCAGCACCAGCAGAAGATACAAAGAGATAAAGCAGCAATATACACAGGTCATGTTGTGACTTAGCAAGCTAGCCATCTTGCCTAGCAGAATCATTTTAGGGGATGACTGCTCCAGATAGGATATCTTTGTAGAGGAGTTCAGACCTTCCAATCTGAATGCACTCACTAACATTTTTCTCTACTGTTTGACATTAATTTATCAATGTAACTTCTTGAGCTACATATATTCAAACATTTTTTCTGGATCAGAATCACATCTGAAATATATTTAAACAAGACAGTGATACATTTGGTATATATGTATATCACTGTTACTTGTATTGTCCATGAACCAGGACCCTGAGATGTAATTTAGAAAGTGCTGTAAAGCTGTAACTGTTGTTTCTGCTGTAAGAAACAGTCCATTTGCCACTGACCTCTCTGCCAGCACAAGAATTTGTCCAGCTGTGTGATGAACTGGATAGTGACTGACCACCAATCACTCTTAACACTCTATGCAGGGGAGGTGAATAGAGTTTAGCTAAATCATCTCTGCTACCTGTTTCTTGTATCTTAGTATCACTAAGTGATACTTAGAGTGGAGACTTTGGGTAGTAACTAGTAAAGAGACAGTGAAACATTTCACAGGGGAATACTGACATTGTTTTAATGGAATTACACTGAACACTGAAATGATGTTCTTAGAATTTTACTTGCAGTTTGCATTTACAGGAATTACTCTTCACCTTCCTTATATTACCGAGTAATTATTACATTTGATTGGAATGCAAAATTCTGCTGCTTATATATAAAAAATGCCTATACGTACCTATTTATTTTGTATATGTATATGAATACTACAGGACGTTTGAGAATCCTTTTCTGTTCAAATGTGTTACATATAAATGTAAGCCCTTCGTCAACTTTACTTAAACAAAGAACAATTATTAATATGACAGTTGCCCAAGAAAAACAACTGTAATTTATCTAGCTTTATGTTTTCCCATCAAAGTTCTTTAAATACTTGTCAAGTTACAGGAAAGTGTTACATTTTTATTTTTCGTTATTTGTAGTAGGGAAACCAATTAGGGTAAAATAAGATATTTTCTTAAGGTAAAAATAATGAGTCCAGGACTAATAAAACTCACATAGTAAAACATGGATACAGAGAACAGAGAAGTTTGTGGGTAAGATAATAACTTTATATCCCCAAAGTGCCGTTTAGCATCAGAAGGCTTTAAAAATATATATATATTTTCCTGGTTCTGCAAATAGATGATCAAAATTAAAGCAATCTTGGACCAACACCAGAATTTAAATTGCAATGTGTTTCATGTTGCCCCCTTCTTCTGCCTCCCTCCTTACCAAAGCTTGGCAGTTCCATTAGTATGGCGATCAAGCTGTCAGGTTCTTACATCATATCTTGTCACCAAGAAAACTAATTTCAGAACCTCAGCATCTTTGCAACACTCTAGAGTTAGTTCTTGCTGGTGATGATGAATGGGCTGTAGAAACAGTCATCCTAGGGTCTAGGAACACTTAGACCTAAGAGAAAAAATAAAGTCTTTGTTCATGTTCAGACTAGTGCCTGTGCCATTAGATGTTTCTAGGTAGGAAAAAATTGTGCAAAATATTCAACACTGCCCTGCATGAAATCTTTGCCTCTAAACTGGAAAGACATAAATTTGATGGATGGACAACTTGGTGGATAAAGAATTTGCTGGATGGCTGCACGCAGAGAGTTGCAGTCAACAGCTCAATGTCCAATTGGAGACCAGTCCAACTAGACGATCTTAAGGTCTCTCCTTTCCAACCCTAACTATTCTATGACTCTGTGATTCTATGAAACCAATGCTGGTTTTCAACTTGCTGCTTCACACCACTTAAATGAGGTGACATCTTCTCTAGATGTTATAAGGGCCACGTCAGACTTAAAGACAGAGAAAGCTGTATGTCAACTGTTTATTTTGTTGTTACCTGTTGTAAAATTTATGAACACAGCCAAATCTGAACATGGCTTCAGTTTCTCATATACAAACATTTTAGGTAGAAAGCTAAGGACATTTATCTAGTGTCTGTAAAACGGAGTAATCAATTGTTGGAGCCAAATATCCTTGACAGAAATATAAAACACTCTCATGTTGCATGTTTAAGTCATTGGCATAAGATGACATAGTCCTAGACGACTTGCCTTTTGTCATGAAGGATGTCAGGATATTTACTTATAAATTCAAAAAAATCCTCTCAACTGTCAACAGGGCTCTGGGAAGTTGACTCAGAAACCATGAGTAAAAGATTATTCAGCCTTTTTCTGTGGCATTTGTTATTTACACAAGCAAATGGACTCCAGGACTGCAGAAAAACATACTGATGCGTAAGACTCCTTCCTTTCTACTCTTATTCCTGCTTAATTAGGAGATGATAGTTGTGGGTCAATATTTAAATAAGATGTTCTCGAGACTTTTGCTCTCACATTCAACTTTCATTGAAACTACTAGGACTTTGGCTATAAGTTAGAGCCACTAGTGTAAAGGAACTCAGTTATGGCTATAGGAGGTCAATTTCTAGGTTCTGATGCTTCTAGAATATTGTGTTTTCTTGTTTGACCTCAGATGTGATAATGCGTGTAAGTTTTGTATGCTCCTTTTTCTTCCCCCTCACTGATAGACCATTGGGTGGGTGCTATCTATCTCCTTCTCAACATCCATGTGATTTTTTTAACTGTTGGGATTGCAACTTTTTGCTTGCCCCCTCTCCCTCTCTCCATCCGCTGCAACTACCATAGCCCCTTCTTCCTACCCAGCCTCCTGTATACATACACACACAAGCACACATATAGACAGAGAACTGTTTATCTGATCATAATGACTTCATATTTCCCATTTCAAAGGAAGTGGTAAAAAGGCTGTAATGGTAAAACACCAAAGTATGTGTAGAGTATGTCTACTCTGTAATTAATTTAAACTTGCAAGCATGTTGTTTCATTTTGTTCTTTGATTTATCAAGGAAAATTATTTTTCAGCTTTTCAGTTTTTTTAGTTGACACATATGGATGTTTTGAAGCATCAGCTACTTGAAAAATATCAAGTCCTCTGAGAATTAAATAAAGCAGATTTAGTTTACTTGTCTGCCATGCCATTTTAGAGACTGATGTAAACTCTACTTTCAAATTCCACTTGGTTCGAATCAAATGAAAATGAAATAACATTTTGTAGAAAACATTCATTTAAAATGTGACAAAGCATTTTCAGTAACATGAATAATGACATCTCAATTGATAAGGGAGAAAGAGACAACTATCTTTGAGAAATAGTCTTTGGATTGCAAGGAACACACGGACAACTCCAAAATGCAGACAGTAAAATATTTAAGTGCCAGGGAAATGGTGCTCTGATAGAGTAGCAATGAACATAAATGTATGTTTCCCCCATTTCTCAGCCATTTCTGAAAAGACAAGTAAGTGATCACTGAAAATAAGGTTTCTTTGTTGGCAATGAAGCCTGACTTCAGTCAAATAATCCAGTAGGTACACAGTGTGGAGCCTGTGATGTCTGTTCTTTGTGGTAAGTGGATGTTCTTTTGCAATGATTTGTTTTCAGTCAAACGCAGATTTTTACAGGATTCCAACCTGTTGTGAAGCTTATGTTATTTTTTCTGTTTTATGGTAATTCCATCAAACTCACACAAAGACTTATAGCACCTTCTACATTTTGCTGCTGTTTTGTATTTCTGCTATCTATGGGTACTGTCAAGAATGTAGCTGAAAGAACAGCTTAATAATGGGGTGAGCTGCTGCATTGATTTTAATAGGGTTATAATGACTGTAAACCACGGTAAGAGTTAGTATAATTCTCAATACACCTGTTGCAAAAGATAAAGGATCTTCTTCTGCCTCACACACCATGAAAAACACCAAAACTGAAATAAATTCTGAAAACCCAGGTCAGTTATAGAGGTGTTGTTTATTTAAATACCTGACAAATATATCCGAATTGCCAGAAGGAACAGCCTAAGAGCATGAAAAAGGAGTGAGAATCAGTAAATGACTTACTTATATTTTGGAAAGAATGTGCCAAATCATTCTGTAAGATATAAAGACAAAATTTTGCTACCAGACATGACAGAAAATGTGTTGCAGACAGGAACCAATTATAAAACCTGTCATAACTGCACATTCTGCATTAGTCTAGTGCTATGACCACAGCACCATGTAGAAATTCAGTACTTTTCACAAGAAGGCTACATTACCAAGGTTGCTAGGAAAGCAAACAGGCTTTAAATTGAAATATTGTAGTAAAAAAGAAGCAATATCTTCAACACCATGTCATTTATTTGCATTCTCTATGTAGTATATATGTTGCTGTTGCTCTGGTGATTCTGAATCTCAAAAGAATATTAAACAAATTAGTTTTTACAAGTGTATTTTTTGGGCTGCTAATTATTTTTATTTCCTTATCAATTATCAAAAACTTGGATCATTTTTTAAAAAAATCAGTTCTTCTTGTTATTACTGTTTATAATCAAAAACATTAGCAGAGAATCTGTTTCTATGAATGTCAGATATTTGCTGTGTCAGCAATCTTCTCAGAAAATATCAGGCAACTATTAAAAATCTGTGCAACCAGTTGCAGAAATCATAGCCCCAAAAATGTTTAGTTTGTGTCAGCAAAGAAAAATGCAATACAAAACACAAAAACCAAGAAAATTTTTTAGAAAATCATAAAAAAAAAAACCAAAGTAGAGAAAGGAATGCTAGGCAAAACAATGTCCATCAAGATTAGAATTAAATTTAGCTTTTCCCTCTTGTTAGCTGATTTTCTTTATTTTTTATTTTTTACATTTTGTGGTGGGTTTTTTTTATTATTTAAACGTATTCAGCCACTTCCTCACATCCTTCTTCATTACTGCTTGCCATACATCCATCTTTCCATCCATCCATCCATCCATCTATCCAACCCCAAGCTACAGGACTTTGAGCTGGAGAATCAGCTCAGTTGTTTTTTTTTTCACCTATCTTAAAAGAGCTATATTAAAATACAGCTCATAGGAATACCAATCAATTTAACTGTTGATGCCTCAGTCACAAAGTACATTTTCATAAAATTTGGTTTTAATTTTTTTAATTAAGAATTTATTTCATTATTTTTATTTTTATTAAAAATAGATTAAGGCAACAGATTTTTTTATTTTTTTTTTTTTAACTAAGGAGGGGTTTTTTAACAGTAGAAAACAGAAAATAACTCCTTTATGCTGACAGCACAGGGATAGTTGTTTCTAGGTGATGACATTTCAGGGCCAGAGCCCATCAGATGTTAATCATCACATTGCCATTCTCCCAAGTCTACTGCAATTTATACCAGCTGAGGACTGGTCTCTGGGCTTCACCATTATCTATTTAAGAACTCAAGAAAATTAAACATTTTTAATATTTTTTAAAATTTCACACTTGTGCTCTTAGTCCACTCTGAG
>NW_009929713.1:6009-17438 GCF_000696875.1 Nestor notabilis | reverse complement strand
GGAATATATTTAGTACATTAACTAGATGAAAAAATCTAGGTTATGATGTATATCATTGTCAACATTTCTGCCTGTTGAACCTGGAAATAAAGAAATTTATAAATAAAGAAAAAATGAAATAAAATCAATGACATTGTGATAAACCTGTATAAATATATATTTCAATGGGTTTTCAGATAATGTATGAGCTTTAAAGTAACAAAACAGTATTTATTTAAGAGTGTTTTAAGGATTTCGATATTGTCCAAATGTCTTTCCATGACACCCCCTAACCTTGGGGATAGTTATCTGTCTAGTAAAAACCACTTATAAATAATATACAATCTTGTGGATTAAATAAAAAAAAAACAAACAAACAAACCAGCTTTAAAGATTCAAGTGGAGCTTACATTCTAACCTCAATGAATTGAAGACTTCTGGGTTTCCTTTAGCTAGTCTACAGGCAGGTGAGGTGACAAGGTTCTTACCACACCATCAATTAAGACAAATCCTTTTAGGAATTAACACTTTCCTAAATAAGTAAGTTCAACTCAGAGACTCAGAAGATATCTGAATGCCAAATTCCAATCAGTTTTGTGGGAAATGAAGCAGTTAAATACTATGGAAATTTGCATTTAAATGTGTAATTGGCCACCCATAGAAAGAAATGGAAATATTTCTAGAAATCACCACTACACATATGTTGGGCTTTTTTGCTTCTTTACAGGAAAACCCACAGGTGCAAAGGGGTAAACAGCAAGGTGTGAAATTGAACTTCTTCCAGTTAGTTGTACATGGTAAGAATTAAACTGGGATACTTAGGTTTCAATATTTACTCTCCACTAAAAAAAAAATATGTAACTAAAGCAAACACTTTGAAATTAGTATAGAGCAAAGGCACCGCTTTCACACAGAGAGGGAAACAGCTCAAACCATATAACAGGAACAAAGACGTCAACATCATTTACCTCAGAGAAGTTATTTCACCTCAGAGAAGTTATTTCTGAATCGTTTCAAAGACGGACTTGTAGCTTGACTCCTGTTACGTCTATCATTTTTATCAAGATGTCCTACTGTTAAGATGAGGTTACCATGACTACTGTGATGTTTAGGCCACATGTAAAGTTCCTTTTTGAGACTCATGCTTACTATGAAACTGATTATTTTCTTGAGTGAGAGGGAAGGAAATCATGAAAACATTTGGCATGACTGAACTTTTTCTACTCCAAGAAATCAGGCTTTAGACCTGTTTGATTTAAGTCTGTTGAGGCTAATTTGATTTTCATTTTTTCTCTGACTGTGGAAAATCTCTTACATTTGTTTTATGTAAAGCATACGAGTGAATTTAGGATGTGGATTAAGATGTGAAGAGCTGAAGTTTTGTTGTGAATGTCTGTTTTCTTTTGGTCATTATTACGTCTCTGGGCCAGAGATTGAATATGTATGCGTGTTTTCTAAACAAACGTTTCCTTCTTCCCTGTCTCAGTTTTGAGAACCTAACTAAAACACACCTAGAGATGGATCTACGACAATAACTCACATCTGAACAAACTCAGACATTTTTTGAATTTACATCTATATTTCATGAATTTCACAACTGGCCTTTATCTTTGTGAAACTTTTTAAACCATCAAATGCATTTTGAAAGAAGATTGGAGCACTGTGAGGTGGGCTTACTTCAAACTTTAGGGTAATATAGAGTCCAGATGTTACAAAACATTTGAGTGTGACATTTTTGTTCATAATCAACACCACCTAATGATAGTGAAGAAAGCAGAAAGAAGGTAATGCATGAAGATCCACTGAAAGGTACCAGTTCTGCCCTGATCTTCAACATCCTGTATTTGTGCTGTTAGAAAGAGTAACACTGGTGGACTGGATTTTGTTATAGTCTTCCACCACATAGCAATTGTATTTGTCAAGAAAGTGACTAGAACTGCAAAAATGGCTGAAAAGATGTATTTTCTCCTCAGAGCAGGGACAAACACTGCCATTCCATTTTCTTCCTTAACAGGTTGAAAATGAGATTGCTAAAAGCCTTTTGGAAAAGGTATAGTCCACTAAGGTGATAGGATAGAAAAGTAGATGAGTAGTGTTAGTATTCTTCAGCATGAAAATTTATGTACTAGAATATCTTGAAAAGTAAATGGTTTTATATGAATTGCAAAATCTCATAGAAGGAAAACGATTCTGGCCCAGTGATTTCAATACCATAATCCCATTGCCTGTAACAGTAATCTAACTACTCTCCATGGGAAAGTGCTGTCCCTCTCTCATTTTTAATATACAGTTCTAGGTGACCGCAATATAAATCCTTTAAATTTGAAATGCACACTCCCACTACATTCATGTTCCAAACAGATATTCTGTGTTAATATAAAATCACTAAGGTTAAACATTTTCTTAAAAATAATTTTCTTATAATTGACAGTAAGATCCTTAAATTCATAAAAAAATAAGCACAGCAACTACATTTGCATGTATAGTCTTTGCATTATCTGTGAGTAATGGTGCAATTTGTACTTCATTATAACAGCACAATTTGAAGAACTTTAATAAATAATTAACATATATTCTAATAAGCATGCTGTGGAGTGCGGCTCATGTGCTTTAATTACATATAAGGTCGTCTGCAAAATGTGTTGCAACTGCTTATCAATCTGTTTTATAACCAAACTTTCTCCAGTCATATGCTGTAACATGCAATTAACCAGCGGTAATAACAATTGTTGAAGATTGATAAACTACTTATAAATATAGCCTAAATATAAAGTCCAAGAGAACCTTTGCATGGAAAAAGCTATTTTTATGAAACAAATACAAATACATAGTCTTCCCAATTGCTAGAATTATTTAAATGACAAAAATCTAAGCACAAATAGAAGTTCAGACAATATCAAATGCACAATTTATACATTTTTGCTATAATACATGTGAAAGTGGTATTTTTTGACTCTCATTTGTTTCTAAAATGCTGAGGTACAGAAACAAAAATTTGCTGATTCTAAAGGTTTTTCATTTTGTCAATATAATTTCTGCAGCTAAAGCAGATATAATCAGCTGCAATATTTTTTGAAATTTAGTTTTTCCAGTATCTTTTGTCAGATCAGAGGTGGGCTTAATGTTTTTACTAAAAAATAAAGTTTTCTGTGGATGCCATAACACTGGAGAGAAATTTCCTCTGACAGGTACAAACCTATGTCTTCCTCTCACACAGCAAAACAGACGTAGAGACAATGCACAAGTTATATAATATTCTTGCTTTTCATAGCACATTTATATGAGTTATGAGGGCTAGAAGTGGAGACTTTGTACTTTACCATGGCACTTTCATGCCTACTATTTGGCTTTTGCAAAGTTGGAGAAGAAATAGGACACATTGATGCATGTCTTCTAACAGGAAGAATGACCATTTTCTTCAGTGAGTTTTCTCTTGATTTTATTATGAAATTCCACTGACACATACACCTAACAAAGCAGGTGTTATAACTAGTAATATTTTTGTATATTTCTTCTTTGTCTTGGTGGATGAATACTGAAAAGTAGTATTATTATTATTATCATTAATATTGCTAGAACTTCCATGAATAAATTTCAAATATTCACATCTTCTAATATTAACTCTGTCACTACCTCACTGTGACACTAGTGTCGTGGTTCAAGCCCAGCCGGCAACTTGGAACCACGCAGCCGCTCGCTCACTCCCCCCCTTTTCCTTCCTCCCCCCGCTCCCGGAGGGATGGGGAGGAGAATCGAAGGAATGTAACTCCCACGAGTTGAGATAACAGCTCTCCAGTAACTAAGGTATAATACAAACCACTACTGCTACCAATAATAATGATAAGAGGAATAACAAGGGAAAAGGACACAACCGCTCACCACCCGCCGACCGATACCCAGCCCGACCCGAGCAGCGATCTGGGCCTTCCGGGTAACTCTCCCCAGTTTATATACTGGGCATGACGTGCTGTGGTATGGAATACCCCTTTGGCCAGTTTGGGTCAGGTGTCCTGCCTCTGCTTCCTCCTGGCTTCCCCTCCTCTCTGGCAAAGCATGAGACTGAGAAAGTCCTTGGTCAGAGTAAACATTACTTAGCAACAACTAAAAACATCGGTGTTATTAGCGTTGTTCCCAGACTGAAAGTCAAAAACACAGCACTGCACCAGCTACTGAGAAGGAGAAAAAATGACTGCTGTAGCTGAACCCAGGACAACTAGCAAAATAAGAATCCAAATTCAGATTACTATGGTTTTTATTTTCATAAATTGGAAACATTAACTTTGGGTTTTTTTCCATTATATCAAGCCCAATATATAATTCCTCCAGTCTGCTACCATAATTTGGTTAATACTCACTTTGTATAATATTTTTTTAGCATTGGCTAAATCATTCCAGTTTGTTCTGCTGAAAAAGAGAAAGAACTTCCCTTTAAGAGAAAGAACTTCCCTTTAACTTTGTTCCTAAAGAACACTTCCATATGAGAGCTGAATTCAGTGATGTCCAAACAAGCTGCAAAAATTTTACTTTGAGGGCTAGATTGGCCCATATATCTCAGCCAGATGTTCATTCTAAAGTGAAATTATGGCAGTTTAAAATGTTCACATTGTCAATGCCTTTTCTTTTTTTTTTTCTTTCTTTTTTCTTTTTTTTCTTTTTTTTTTTTTTTTTTTCCCCTTACTAACGCAGCTATACTTGTAAGAATAGAAATTACCTTATTGTAAAAATTTAAATGCTCTGCTTGGGCAATTTATTTTAAAGACATGTGTGAGTGGAGTATAGCTTTAAATGTAGTTTGAGTAAATACAACCAGATTTTACATTACCCCACTCTGCTCTCTCTTACAGACTATGTGAAAGAGTAATCACCCCCAGGAAAGGTCATATTTTTCAGTGTGAATATGCAAAATTACACCACTTTTAGTTGTGTTTTTTAGGTATGTTTATTTTTGTCTTCACATCCTAAGCTTTTTTACACAGAAAACAATGTCTGAGAAAAATGCATTTTTTTGTTATATCAGTAGTTGTCATGGCATTTGTTAAAAAACTCATTTTGATTCATGTTAAAAAAATGGACATGTTTTCTACCAGTGATTTATGTCACATGTTCAGTTCCAGATTGAGTAATGATTGCTGCTCAGTACTTGTCTTGGATATAGCCACTGTGAATCACAGATTATGACCATAATAACAAATCACAATACAAAAAGGGAGAAATTATGCTTACTTTAAATAACTTTTTTCCATCATGGATGTTGGCCAAAGATAAGCTAGATAATGATAATAATGTACATCATCTTTGTATTACATCGGGGAATGGTATTAAATACTTTAGTGAAGTGCATGTATTGCAGAAGTAATGCACCATGAAGATGGACAACACCAAAAATGCTCCATGGAAGTAGTCAATAGTCTAGAATTACAGCAACTTGTTGAGTATAAAGACATGCAACTTATTTTGATGTGATGTTAGTCCTGAAAATTTGCTCTTTTATCTCTGTTACAACTTGCTACAATTAAAAATTAACTTTCTTCTTACAGCACTGAGAATCTCTACAAGTACTGACATTTGTTTAATGACTGTGGAGTGAATTATTGACCAATTTTGAACATGTTAAGTGTTTCCAAGTCAGAAAGTTGTGATGATGGATTAAAGCTAACTGGAATAATTTTTCATACTGATCACTCTGAGAGCAAGCTTTTGATTTTCTATGTTGATTTGTATTGTGATCACCAATAATGTTCATTATGAGTATGTTCATTTTGGGATTGTTGCTAATTTTTTATATTTCTTATGCTTCAAATGAGAAATGTTTATTACAATATTGATACCATCAGAGTCAGTATTGACTTAAAAGCTTTCCTTCAATGCTTATTAGAAAAGTGTACATTTCAGGTCACAGTGCCCCTGCGTATCTCTTAAAAATCTGAATTGCACTGACATGTTCCACTTAATATTGGGGGAGGGGATGTTCAAGACTTACTTAAATGAAATTTTTAAAAATTAATATGTTGCAATATGTTGCAATTGAAAACTTTCTATTTTAAAATAAATTAACTTTCTATTTTAAAATAAATTAACCAGACAATTCTTACCACCAGCTGAGATAAAAGTTGATGAGACACTTAGAACATGGAACATCTCAATTCTCTCCAGTTCTGAAAATAGTCTTAAATGAACTTAAATTCTTGTATAGACTTCAGAAGTTATGAGATCACACCTTTGTGTACACTCAGAGATCTACCTTTTACAGAGATTAGGGACCTAAATCTGCTGTCACCTGCAGATTAGTTTCATGGCCATGCCACCACAGTTCTGTCTGCTGAATGTACTCTATGTCACTTCCCAGGAAGCCAATAAATAAAATGTTTTGTGATCAGAAAATGTCTCAGATACCAGGGTGTAAAACTTCTTTCAGCTTTCACATTTTAAGAGAACCTAGACAGCAGTATACATCTGGAATAATGGTAAAATACATAAAAATTATCATAAAAATCAGGACAGAAATAATGAGCCTTATTTAAAAAACCTGGTGGTTAGTCATCTGTGAGACAAATCTTAAATGTGATTAGCACTGCTGTCTGGATTTTATGTCATCTCAATTAATTTTTTTTTCTTAGACACTCTCACTCTGTGGTATTAGCAGTGCTAATACAAGTTCTGAATCTCATACAGGACTAATCATGCAGTATACATGTCAGCAAAGTACTGTCCCTTGTAATGAAAAAAACCAGGACCCACATAAACTAACAATACTCTGAATAACTAAAATTAGTGGTGGGTTTTTTCTGAATCTGATTATTCATGAATTTTTCTAGATAAAGCTATAATGGGGATATTTCATGTTTGACACAAAACAGTAATTTTCATTTGTCTGTACTTAACTGAAAACCTGCTAATCGTGTTATTTAAAATCCAGCTAAACCTGACTCCTAAAAATCAACTTGAAATCTAAATGTCATCTGGGGAATTAATACTAATAAATATTGTGATACATGACGACTGGTTGTTTTAGCCACACAAAAATACATTTGTTCTTCCTCTCTTTCAATAGCTCTACAGGGGACACAGTTATGAAGAAAGAAGCACAGCTGGTACAGATGCTCCGTTACTTTTAATTAATGGGTTTGAGTGGACTTCAGTTAAAGCTGGTGAATCTCTGGCAAGTTACGAAAATGTGCCTTAAAGAAGCATATCCTTTAAGATAATCTAATTTTTCAGACTGACTGTTTTAATAACAATGAACCATCAATTCAAAATTTATTGTAACTCTTTTATTTGTTGTCCTGGGTTCAGCTACAGCAGTCATTTTTTCTCCTTCTCAGTAGCTGGTGCAGTGCTGTGGTTTTGACTTTCAGCCTGGGAACAAAGCTGATAACACCGATGGTTTTAGTTGTTGCTAAGTAATATTTATTCTGACCAAGGACTTTCTCAGTCTCATGCTCTGCCAGGGAGGAGGGGAAGCCAGGAGGAAGCAGAGACAGGACACTTGACCCAAACTGGCCAAAGGGGTATTCCATACCACAGCACGTCATGCCCAGTATATAAACTGGGGGGGAGTTACCCGGAAGGCCCAGATCGCTGCTTGGGTCGGGCTGGGTATCATTATTATTGGCAGCAGTAGTGGTTTGTATTATACCTTAGTTACTAGACTGCGATTATCTCAACCCATAGGCGTTACATTTTTTTTATCCTCCTCCTCATCCCTCCAGGAGCGGGGGGAGGAAGAAGTGGGGGGGAGTGAGTGAGCGGCTGCATGGTTCCAGGTTGCCAGCTGGGCTTAAACCATGATATTTGTCTAGAAGAAAGTTACCAGTTCACCTAGCTCTATGACACACTCCATCCACTTTTGCTCAGGTCTATAAAAACTGTAAAAAACAGTATTGTGTTAATGCCTGTGCCATGTGTTAATGCCTGTGCCATTTGTGCTCCTCTAACATGCCATTATTGTTGAATATACACCACTTGATCACTCTTATTCACTTTCTCAACTACTCTCTCTCTTCTTTCTAAGGAAAAATTTTTCTCATACTCTTCTTCAGCTGAACAGCCCAACCATGAATGTCCTATGATTTTATACCTTCACATGATAGATGGGACAGATAGAAGTACAAGGTATGTGCAAAGCTTTATTCAAACATCTACAAAGCCTGAGGTGTGACTGTCCTACCCATGACCTGTTACACCTCTCCTCATATTTTATGGGAATGCCAGTTAGCAGATTAATACAGCCTACAGTTATACTGGATCCAGTTCTCGCTTTTGACTGATATGTTTGTGCCTTCAGAAAGCCCTTTTCTAGTTGACCTGGGTTCAGCTACAGCAGTCATTTTTTCTCCTTCTTAATAGCTGGTGCAGTGCTGTGGTTTTGACTTTCAGCCTGGGAACAACGCTGATAACACCAATGGTTTTAGTTGTTGCTAAGTAGTGTTTACTCTGACCAAGGACTTTCTCAGTCTCATGCTCTGCCAGGGAGGAGGGGAAGCCGGGAGGAAGCAGAGACAGGACACCTGACCCAAACTGGCCAAAGGGGTATTCCATACCACAGCACAACATGCCCAGTATATAAACTGGGGAGAGTTACCCCGAAGGCCCAGATGGCTGCTCGGGTCGGGCTGGGAATTGGTCGGCGGGTGGTGAGTAATTGTATCCTCCCCCCTTGTTACTTCCCTCATCATTATTATTATTGGTGGCAGCAGTAGTAGTTTTGTATTATACCTTAGTTACTGGAGAGCTGTTATCTCAACCCGTGGGAGTTACATTCCTCCGATTCTCCTCCCCATCCCTCTGGGAGCGGAGGGAGGAAAAAGCGGGAGGGGAGTGAGCAAGCGGCTGCATGGTTCCGTGTTGCCAGCTGAGCTTAAACCACGACACTAATGCTCGATTGTCTTGTGCAGGAAAGCTGCATCCTCCCACCCAAAGCAGATGACTACTGTTTTGGCAGTGGTCAAAATACCTTATGGCTGTGAAGTGCAAATGTCACACAAGTCTATTCAAGTGCTTGACAGATTCTAAGCAGCAGGCAACAAATAGCTATGAAATGCAATTTTTAGGTATGCAGAAGATGAATATTCATCAAAGGAGCTGCTGATTGAACAAGTTCTTGAATCAGTCAAACTCTTTTAAATAGTTACATTAAAACCACTGATTCAGAAGGTAAAGGGTAATTTCAAAAGTTCTACTAGAATTCTTTTTTTTTTCCCATGTCTCTAGTTTAAAAATGACTGAGAAGACAAATAATTTCAAATAGCAGAATGGCACTTGTAAAGCCGTGCAAGTACAAGGTTGAAATGAGGATGAGCAAACAACTATGTCAGTCATCATCTAGCCCTACTTGAATTTTACATTGCTAGGTAGAGTTCAAATCATGAGTTCTTGTGCTTAAATGCTTGAGGATTACAGATGATCCTTCCAGTTTCAGCTTCAGTTATGCAAGCACTTCAGATTTTTGAATCTGACATAATACGTATTTACAAAAAGAATGTGTACTTCTGTCATGGAAAAGATTTACTGTTTATTGTTTATTTTTAATGTTCATTTCTTCTCCATATATTCCTACACTAATGCAGAAAACATAGAGATGAATGTGTATATTTCCCCATGCTTAAACATCTTTCCCTGTGTGACTTAGTGATCAATGGGCAGCAATGTTTTTCAGCTGCGAAGATCTACTGTGGAAAGGAATGTGTTGATGGAGATAAATGCAAGGGTCAAAGTCTGTAGTCCAGAAATCAGTGACAAATGTAATGATATTTGAAGCAGATATCAATAACCAAGTCTAGGCTGCGTGACATGAAACAGAATGGGGTAACAGCATACAGAGAAGGGGGAACAACTCAAGATAGCAACTGGCTGCTGGATGTCAAGGAAAACATTGTTTGAAGAAGAGTTACAATTTGTCTATTACAGGGCTATGTTCATGCAAGCTCTTTTGAAAGTAAAATAGGAAATACGCATAATTTGTATGAATTTGTAGAAACATTCCTGGTTTGTATTATGTTCAGTACCATTCATAATATGAAATGCTGTGATTGCCTTCCCATTATAAAATTTCAAAGTATTTCTGACACATATTGTCTCAAGTCTTTCAAACAGAAGTTTCTGGCTGAAACAAAAGAAATTAAGCTACATATATTGTATATATGTATATATATTGTGTATAAGTATATATAGTTTGAAGTTTTTGACTTATTTTGACTACTCTGGAGGATTTAAGTAAACTTGTTTGCACTTTTAGATTCATCTTCAAAAATTTTATTTCTCTTAGCGCCTGATTTTTTTTGCAAATGCCTATGAATTCAATAAATAGCAATGACTTTTCTGTTAGTCACGTGTGTTGTTTTTCAGTGCAGAAAAAAAGCTAAGGAAGAATATTCAGACAGAAACTTTCTAATTAGAAATTGCAAGTTTCTAGAAGCTATTAGAACAGATTTTTACAGTTTATGTAAACATTTACCATTCCAGGCAAGAGCACTAACTGCCCAGATCATCTATTCCAGTCTCTTTCTGCTTTTCTTCATAAAAGCCTTTGGAAAGTTTGTTGCATTTTGGTTCAAGATGGGGGTTGGGTGGGAATCAAATCCGAAACTTCAAAGTCTTTCACAAAACATCTTTCCCTTTTTCTTATCTCAAAAGAGGTTTGTTTTCATGTCAGTTTCTGATTTCCAGATAGAAGTAGCTGGAGGGCTGTCATGGAGGAAGCATACAGGGAATGGATAGAAATGAATGCTTTCCACCTATACACGTGTTGTAGAATCTCATAGCTCAGGGACTTTTTGCAGGAATCTGGTAGAATAGTTTTCCATTATTTGGAACACTCTCTAGGATACTTTGAAGAGACTCTTGGAATGAGACACTTCACTGCCCAACTTCACTTTATTTTGAAGCCTAACTTTTTTCTTTTCTTTTTTTCTTTTTATTTTAATGCATATTCTAGTGCATCCCCCTTACTCCAACGCATGCCTTGTGATATGTCAAATCAAAACAAACAATTCCTTTGACTTATGCTTGTTAGAGAAAAGGGTGAGCTTTTCCCTCCACAGACTGCGGCTTTTGGAACTATTCAACAACATACATGTAAAAGTAGGTTTTTTAGCCTTTTTTTTTTTTTCCCCATCTTCATCCTTTTCTAGTCCTCCATGTGATTAAAGAATAAGCAGTTGCAATTCAAGTAATCCTAAACTACTAGATCACAGAATCATAGAATAGTTATGGTTGGAAAGCACCTTAACGTCATCTAGTTTCAACCCCCCCGCCATGAGCAGGGACACCACACACTAAACTATGTCACCCAAGGCTCTGTCCAGTCTGGCCTTGAACATCTCCAGGGTTGAAGCATTCACAACTTCCTTGGCAACCTATTCCAGTGCCTCACCACCCTCACTGTGAAGAACTTCTTCCTTAGATCTAACCTAAAGTTCCCCTGTTTAAGTTTAAAGCCATTACCCCTTGTC